>NC_084609.1:29958849-30258849 GCF_033807715.1 Cololabis saira
TATAGCTTATAATTAAAAAGGTCCTAAATCATAATCTGGATCAGAAACAGGAGCACACATCTGGCATGGGACTGAACAATAACTCTGAACTGATTTTAAGTAACAAAATGATCAAGCTTGAACTTTGACTGAATACTGTTCCAGGACCAGGCTGCAAAGTAATCAGATGGGCAGAAATAGCTCTGATACTGGGGACATTAGGAAGAAAGCAGGACTATGATCTTTAGCTATAGCTATATATTGCTGGATATTTGGAGGGGTCAAGTAGTGGGGTAGCTTATGAGGTGTCTTAAGCATTTTGTCAATAAAAGCAAACTTATTTCAAACATTTAAAGCATTTATTTTCTTTAATGATGAAAAATACAAATGCATACATGTGATGAGCCAATTAAGACCAGAGACATTTGGAAAGTGTTGAATAGAATGATTCATAACCATACTGAATATAACAAAACTTTTCCTTACTAAACCATCTTATTTAACTACTCGGGAGAAAGAGATGGCTTGTGAACATCAGAAGAGAAGACCTGTCCATCCACCTCTGTCATGATGCCCTCAGAAAAGGGGGTTATGGCGTTTGTGAGGCCCACTTTGACCGTAGCATGATTGTCGAAATGGTACAGCCATACATACAGTCTTTCAATTTACTAATTTTCCACAATTCACATCCACAATTTGGTTTGTAATTACAGTATAATTTAGAAGTGTCTAAGTGTAGAATATTTTGGGTCCAATATGGCATTATATGCAGTTTCCAATTAGAGCATAATTTAGTTGTATCGTGTCCAATTAGAGTATAACTGTGTTTGTTTACTGTCTATTAAAGAACATTACATTTCTATTTTGTCTAATTTGATACAAAGTACGACTTATTACTGTACCATAAAATTAAGTATGACCCAATTGTTAGTATGATGAGACAAGAGATCTTAATGAGAATATATTTTGCAGCAAGAGAGAAAACGTCTGACAGACAATGCTACACCTACTATAATCAACTGCCCTAATCCTCCTCCATCAACTGCTGGTAGACGTGTGCTACGCAGGATCGAAAACACTGGTAGGTATTGCCCCTTCCTGTAGTTGAAGAGCACAAAAAACAGGCGACAATTAAACATTTGCATACCAATAGTTATCCACTCAAGTATAGATTCGTTAAATGAAAAGATGAGACCAGTGTAATTTCATTTTTTTTCTTATTGTCAACATCGCTTCTGAAAGGACCAAAACCTACAATCCATTTCTTGATGTCTTTGTGATGGCTTTGACGGCCTGATGGAAAAAGCTGCTACTCAGTCTTGTGGTTCTGGATTTGAGTGTCATAAAAGTGGGGTAAACAGGGCATGTCTGGGGTGTGTGGGGTCAGTGCTGATGTTTCTGGCCTTTTTTAGAAGTCGACCAGTGTAGATGTCTCTGAGGGGGGGCATAAAAAACAGGGGTATTTTAGTTATTACAAAATTTACTTCAAAAGGCAACAGGCTCTATCGATCTATCAATCTACAGTAGTAAACAGAACAGCACAGTCCCCGAGCATCCGCATTGCACATTATACTCAAGTTAGGGCTGTTCGATTAATCGATTTTAAATCGTAATCGCGATTATGTAATTAGAACGATGTTAAAACGTGAAAATCGTAAAATCGATTTTTCATTTTTTTTTTTTTTTACCTTGTCTGCACACATATTAATGATTGATACCATATTAATGATTGATGGAAATACCTCTCAATACCTGCGACAAGTGCCCCATGGGAGAGGCTCTTTAGTGTAGGAGGGGGCGTTGGAACATGCCACCGGGCATCCCTCAAGCCAGATGCGGTAGGCCGGCTCGTGTTCCTTGCAAAAAACTTGCAAATGTGAATAGCAAATGTAATGACTGACATTACACACCTCTACCTCCTTCATGGGTTGCATTATTATTTAGCATGCAAAGACCCAGTTTAGTTTAATTAGAAAATGTCTTGTTTTATTTAATTGGAAATATAACTTACTGTATGTATGATTTGCTGATTTTTTTTTTCCAGAGATAAAACTTTATATTTTATTATATTTTTTAAAACTTTTTTTCAACTTATTTTACAGAGTTTTGCACTTTATTCATTCATTTTTGGACTTTTTTTGGGCTTTAAGTGCAAAGTTTGCACTTAAAGCCCAATGGGGCAAATGTTCAATAAAAAAACAGCATATTTGAAATCATTTCTTTGCCTTTTGTCAATTCACAAAATAATCGTAATCGTAATCGAAAATCGGATTTTGAGAGAAAAAAATCGAGATTTTATTTTTGGGCAAAATCGAACAGCCCTAACTCAAGTCTATGAAAAAGTACTGGAATGTAAAAAATACCTATGTTAATTTCAACATTAAAATATGTTGATCAAAGCAATAATCCTTTTAATCCTTTTATATTTTTTACAACAATGGAGTTCTATGACTTCTGCATATGAGCTATAATCTGGTGTTGGCTAGATGGGCCGTACTTGTAAGTAGGAGAAATACATTGTAGGTTTTAGTCTTTTCATAGACTATGTTGACAATAAGAAAAAAATAAAATGACACTGATCTTATCTTTTAAGAAAAGCTACTATTTTCTCATGTCCTATGAAGTTTTGCACATCTCTCTGAGCTCATAACATCTTTTAGGGACCTGAGGGTTGCAGTGGTCATACCAATATTGGCAGCCCCTGTAACAAAAAACAGAAAAACAAATTAATTATACCCATGCCATTTAAAAAAAGAATGTGCCACTGATATGAATTTGCCACCTGTATACTACAATAGAATGCTTCTGTACTTAGTGTCAGACATCTAATTCATGAAACAACTTCCAATCCACACCATTACATCACTGGTAGTATCTCTAGGTCGTCCTCAGACGAGCCGTCCATCGTTGTCTCCAGTCATCCCCATTCTCCATACATCTTTCCAGTTCGCTGGTACTCTGGGCCCCTGCATCCTTCTTGAGTATGTCCACATATGTTGGTGTAGGACGTCCTCTTGACCGGCGCCCGCATGTTGGCTCCCACAGCACCAGCTTGCTGGCTGACAGTTCTGTGTGTCTTTGGCAGTGCCCTGCAAGTCTCATTCTCCTTACATTCTCCTTGGAGAGAATGAGAATGAGGAGAATGAGTATGGTAAAGGCATTTTATTTTTAAGGAGAGGACAGAAAACCGAGTAAAAGAGGAAATAGCCAAAGAAGTATTTGAGGAAGTAGATGAAGTACAAGAGGTGGTAGTTGACGTAAGGTGGTTGTAATAGATAAGTCAATTTGCAATTAAAAACAGATAGTTACAAATAATACATTTTATATTACTAGAATAAAGATACTGATCTGTATGGTGGATTTCAATGAACATGTCTTAAAAATAGGGACAGCTTGAGGAAGAACTGAAACTGGAAAGGGAGAAAAGACGGCAGCTTGAGCAGCAACTCAAGAGAGAGCGTAAGGGAAAAAGAAAGATTAATGCTAAGCTTTATAGAGAAAAGGCCAGCAAGAGGAGACTGAAAAATGGACTGCAAGCTCAAGTGAGGGACCTGAAAGCAAAGTAGGCATTCCTTCCATTCCATACTATAGAGCTGTGGTGTAACTTTGTGTGTATATTGGGTTTTTTTTTTTGGTCTTAAGTTCCCTCCCTTCTTCAAAAATAAAATCTTTCTTTATTCTCTCAAGGCTTAAAGCAGAAAAGGCAAAAGAAAAACTCTCTGATGCCCTGAAAGTTCTTCCTCCAGGGACTGCAGAGTTTTTACACCATCAAGTCAAAACTTGTGGCCAAAAACAGAGAGCAAGAAAATTCCCAACATCTATCAAACAGCTGGGTGTGCAGATTTTCCATCACAGCCAGAACGCTTACAGGACATTGAGGAGGCATTTTATTCTTCCATCCTCATCAACACTTCAACAGTTCATAAATACCAACGTGGGCCATTTCCATGTAAGAGTAGTTACAGAATCTTATGGATCATGACATAGTTATAGATCTAGAGTGATGTGTCAACAGTTCATAATATATTTAAATAACAGATTGTAATATCAGACTTTCTGCGCTATTACCATGTTTCTGTTCTGCTATTACAAATCTATGACAATGTGTCCACACTGCAATGATCTTCTTTCACACATTTTTAATATGTCAATCCATTCCACTAACAGGCTACTGCTCCTGTTTTACAGCCAGGTTTCCTTGATCCAATTCTGAACCAGATGGCACAGTTAGCCAAAACAATGAAGGCATCTGAGCTTGCCATTTCATTAATTTTTGATGAGATGGCGATAGAAAAACATCTGGATTACAATCGGGCATTGGACAGGATAGATGGGCTCACGCATGAAGGCGAGGTGGCTAACCAAGCCATGGTACTGATGGCTCGAGGAGTGGCCTCAAAGTGGAAGCAAGTGAGTTGATGTTCATTAGTTTCATAGAGCTACTGAACACTACAGATACAGGATACAGTTTAGTTCAGAGTGGGTCAGATGTGTGTTGTAGATATCTATATATATGCAGAGGATCAATTTACCCATGGGAGAAATTCTTCATAATTCTTCTTCACTGCAGGCGATAGGATACTTCCTGGCCAAAGGTACTCTCTCTGCAGAAAAGACAGCAGAAATACTGTCAGAGGCTGTGAGGCGCCTAGGCCAGATTGGTTTCACTGTAAGTCCAAATAAAATCCAATTAGAGGAGCACAACGTAATGGAGGCTGTGTTAACATGTGCACGATGCGTCTCTTACAACAGGTCATTTCTGTGGTCTGTGACCAATCGTCTTCCAACATGAAGACACTAAAGCTGTTGGGAGCCAGCCTGGACATTGCAGACAGCACAGATGTGGCACACTGTATATCAGTGGATGGGAAGAAAATTCCACTGATATTCGATGTGCCGCATCTTGTAAAATCTGTGCGTAACAACTTTAAAAATCATGGTCTGAGGGTTAGTTTCATTATTATCATTATCAGTGTTCCATGGGTCTGACAGTCCAGACTACATCTGGTCCAATCTTGTAAACCACACGAATAGTATCAAGCCACTTGTATCACACCAGCTTCTTTTCTCTTGTGTTACAGATAGGAGCCAGACAAGCCCAGTGGAAACACTTTGAAATCTTTTATGATATTGACAGACAGAACTCTCTCCGCATGGCTCCAAAAATAACTAGGAAGCATGTATCACTGCCGCCTTTCACCAACATGCCAGTTCCACTTGCAACTCAAGTGTTCAGTCACACTGTGGCAGCCGGTAGGCAACTCATTTTTATTTTACTTTTGACAGCCTGATGGAACTTTTAAAATGTATAGAAATTTACTGAATCAACATATACAACATTTTTATGATGCATCTCTGTTACATTAATACAGCAATCAGAATTCAATCTGATTTGTGTTGGATCAAATTGTTATGCCTGTGTATTCTTACATTTTAAATGATATCTCTTCACCCTTATTACAATATCTGATGTAATAATCGTACAATCATATAGGCATGAAGACCATGATTGACCTAAAAAGGCTACCAAGTGAGGCACATGCTACAGCGGAGTTCTTTGAGGATATGAACAGGCTGTTTGATATACTGAATTCAAGGTATTAATTATGACTATTTGAAATACTTACTGATCATCACAGATTAATTTTCCAATTTTTGGCAATGATTATTAGAGTCAATGTAGATGAAACTTCCTTCACAGAAGCTACTCAGATGAAAATCCATGGCGCCGACCTCTTGGACCAGGAAGTGATCAACAGACGAGCGTCCTCATGGACAGCCTTCACTGGATCTCATCTTGGACCTTCAGGTTGGCTACAAAACATTACATATGGTGTGGTCAGAAAAAGGCAAAGGACAACTGACATTTTCCAAATTCTTGTCTTCAACAAACTGAGCAAACTGTACCTGTCCTCAGTAGAGTGCTGAAAACTCTGTAATATGTTACTACAGACCTGGATTCACTCCCCCTTGCCAGCGCGGCTTCATCCTCACAATCCGCAGTGTCATGTTGATTGTCCAGCAGCTGGGGAAAGAATTGGGAGAACTAAAATTCCTCTGTACAGCCAAGCTGAATCAGGACTGCCTTGAGGTAATTAATTAATACAATAATTGAATAGTAGAAATAGTGTGCAAGACAGAAGTAATATTATGTCCTCTAATAAGCCATCTTATATGTTATCTCCCCTCCCCCAAAGAATCTGTTCTCTGTGATCCGTGGCAAGGGTGGACACAGGTTCAACCCAACAAGCAGGGAGTTTGCCTCAGCCCTCAAAAGTGCCTCCATTGCAAATCTTACCAACAACATGGGGAGCAACTGCCTGTCTGATAATGGCACCCTTTTGCTCAGCACATTTCCTGACCTCAGACTTCACCTGAATCCCCCGACATCGTCTACCTCACAGGTATGTATCAACAAAAGTCACTTGTGTATGGCTGCCTGTCACCTGCCCATTGACAATAAATGTGCACATTTGCTCACCCCTTTACAAAACTGTACTTTCTCAATTTCATTTAGACTAGGAACCTGTATATTTGGTCAAACTTTCAATTAAACATACTATAAAGTCCTTATTGACACCTGCACCATGTATATGCATGTACATTCTAATAATTTCTAGTTTTTATTGTTGCACTACACCGTTTACACGTGGGTACATTACTGCTGTGTCATTGTGATATATTAGCCAAATCCCCATGTCTTTCCTGGTTAAATAAAGGTAAAAAAAACACCCAGTTCAACCTGCTGTATATGATAATGCATGAAGTCAATAGATTAAAAAAATAATAATAAATGAGTCTAACTCATGCTTATATGTTACATAAAGTGTATTACAGAATGTGAAGAACCCACAGAGGAGATGGAGGTGATGACAGAGGAGATTGTGGTGTCAGACTGCATTCAAGGTGAAGTCTTGACGTACATATCTGGCTGGTTGATCAGGGAGCTGAAGGAGGACCCACTACTCTCCTCCTGCGCCAGATGTGAGGAACTGCTGATCCATGTCAATCATGCCGACCACAGCTATGCTGCAACCCTTGGAGACTCGAATATTTTCCTTAAAAGGAAAAAATACACACATGAGGCCAAGTTAATTGAACCATCTAGAGTCTTTCAAGAAGCAGTGATAAAGATGGAGGCAAAACTACAAGAGTCACTGAGAGTGCACTGGGCAGAGTGCAGTCTCCGCAGGACTTTGAGGCAGGAGGTGGAAAACTCTGACGCTTTCTTTGTCCTCGCAGAAGCACACCCGGTGCATGCATTTGTTCTGCAAGAACAAATAATGGACAAATACATCATATGCAGGATTGGAGCAGAGTTAAGGAAGGGCAACAGGAAAATAAAGGAGGATAAGACGACAGCCAGGAGAAAACTAAAATGTTTCACCAGTTTGCTGTGAAATATTTATATTTCTGCTTTTCTATTGCAATGCTTGGTATGTTGGTGTCTCCAAGTCTTCCCTTAGCCGTCTTCAGCTTGTTCAGAATGACACATCACTCCGGTTTTATTTGCTCTTCACTGGCTTCCTGTTTCTTTTAGAATTGTTTTTAAAATGTTAAAAATGTTAAATCTAAAATGATAATCTTTGTTTTGCCCTCAATGGGCTTGCCCCTGTTTATTCATGTGAACAAGTGCGAGTTCAGAACTCCACTAGAGGCCTACGGTCCTCAAATCAGCTCCTGCTGGAAGTCCCTAGGACCAGGACTAAACTCTGGGGTGATCGGGCCTTCTCCGTTGCTGGACCAGACTCTGGAATAAGCTGCCCCCAGAAATGCGCACCATCACTGACTTTGGGGTTTTTAAATCCAGACTGAAAACCTGGTTATTTAGTATGGAAGCATATGAGGAACTATATTCAAATGCAAATGTAATTCCACAATAGCATTGTAATGTTCCACATATGCATGAGTTATTTGGGACAAAAATGAAATTAAAATGCAATAATTCAATTTGAATTTTCATGTTCACATGCTTGTATGGGCATTCTATGACAATATTAAAATGAAAATGGAAAAGCTGTTTCACATTTCATTTTGAAATATTTAACCTGATTTACAGAGGACAATATTTAAATGCAATAAGAAAAACAGCGCCCCCAGGCTAATGCATTTACGGTCAGTGTATCTTTTGGTCATTGGATTTTTCCGTCATGAGTGGGAATCAAAAAACAAAAAACGATTGGTTTATTTGATTTTCCTTTTAAAACAAAAAACAAATATTGAATTACACTGCATTTTTTCTTTTTCTGTGTTAATATGATTTAACAAAGATTCAAAATACGCTTTTATTTTCGTTTTCTATTTCATATAAGAAAAATGAAATCACTAGTCAACAGGAACGAAAAAACGAACCAAAAACAACCGTTTATTCATATTGGTGCACCGGAAGCTGGCATTTACAACCGAGTGAACTTAGTTCTGGATATTTGACAGGCATTCCTGTGACAATTCTCTCCAGGGGAAGTTGTTCTGTACCACCCCGTCCCACTCCAGCCAGCCACTCTAGGCTACTATTCCCCCCCCTGTGTTTTCTGCGGTGCATTCACACTATACGCGAGGCATGTATTTTACTCGTATTTACTGACATTACGCCCCCAGATGTAGCTACAGTTGTCATAGCAACAGTAAACACCAGGTCAAAGCAGCAACGGGACTCGGGTCATTTGTTGTGGGGATAATGGGCTGACGTCAGTTCTAGAGCTTGTTAAAAGATAGAAAAATGTTCTTTACCACAGGCTGCTGCATGTTAGCATCTCAATATCATGTGAAAGTTCACTCTTCTGATGGATTTGAACTACATGCATTTGCAGCTACAACAATGTCAAGACGGTCATTCATGATTTCCACTGCAGCCTCCATGTTTCTACCGGGAGAATGGTCGTGAAAAGCACCGAAAAATAATAATAAAAAAAAAAACTAGAATAGGCTACAATATGCCGACAGTCCATTATGCCGAAGGTCGTGCTATAATTGTTACAACGTTTGGGTAGGCTGTGACCTTCATCAGGTTAACTGTCAGACAGTTCATGTAGGTGGAAAAACACGTCACTCATTGTGTCATTCAATCTTCATTCATAAATTCTGGCTCAGGTCTGACACTGAGTGGCCTAAATAGTAAACGGTCACGCAGCGCGCATCAATTACCACTTGAAACAAGAAACACACACAAGAAAAACGCAGAGATAAATATCTATCCATACAAAATAAAGAACAACAGCAACAACAATAATAATACATCTATTAGACCAAAAGGTAAAATAAAATTAACTTAGGCTTTTTTACCCACAAAATGACAAGATGGTGATAAAATGAAAATAATAAACTCTATTGTCATAGAACTTTTCTAAGTTTGCAAGGCACTTCAAAAACAGATTTAAAAAAAAGCACAGATAAAAACAACACGGACAACGAAATATACAGGCCCTAATAGCTTATAAGATAATATAATAGGCTATATTAGGCTATGAATAATTTTATAAATGCACAACGACGTCTGAGTTAAGGAAGTCTGAGAGAGAGAGAGAGAGAGAGAGAGAGAGAGAGAGAGAGAGAGAATTAGCAGAGCCTACAGACGTTTAAAAGTCCAAACAAAAGTATTTACTCACAAGAAGTGATTGTAATCAATTACATAATTTAAAGTAGATTTTTACTAAATATGATAATACATCTAGGCCTATGCGTGGTCTAATGATCAGCTCTCAACGTAAGACTATATTAAATTCTCTGTGGATTAATGCTCCACCTGCATCAATTGGATCCTCGTCAAAAGGACATGTCATGTTCGTAGCCTAATAGTAGTGAAAAGAAAAGTTGTAACACTGATTTTTTTTTTCTAATCAATGAAAGACGGCATAACTGCCTCAACTGCACACTGACAGAAAAGAGGAGGGAAGGAAAAACGCAGGTGTAATCCACAATTAGTGCACTGAAATGTCAGGAGACATACGCATCTGGATTAGCCTGTGTCATACAAATATGTGATTAGAATGCAGACAAAAGATCAAAACAAATATGAAACAGAAAAATAATGCAGTTTAATTAATCAAATAAAACATCAAAATTATTGTCCTCCATCTGTAACTTGCACGAATATGAATAAACGGTTGTTTTTGGTTCGTTTTTTCGTTCCTGTTGACTAGTGATTTCATTTTTCTTATAGGAAATAGAAAACGAAAATAAAAGCGTATTTTGAATCTTT
Source organism: Cololabis saira (assembly GCF_033807715.1). Classification (NCBI taxonomy): domain Eukaryota; kingdom Metazoa; phylum Chordata; class Actinopteri; order Beloniformes; family Belonidae; genus Cololabis; species Cololabis saira. Next base: position 29,969,027 of record NC_084609.1, read on the forward strand.
GTTAAATCATATTAACACAGAAAAAGAAAAAATGCAGTGTAATTCAATATTTGTTTTTTGTTTTAAAAGGAAAATCAAATAAACCAATCGTTTTTTGTTTTTTGATTCCCACTCATGATGGAAAAATCCAATGACCAAAAGATACACTGACCATTTACATTTAAATGTCACCAAGCTCTTTTCTGGACAAAATTTAAATTAAAATGCAATTTTCTAACAACTTGCAAATTAAAATGAAAACGGCATTTCACATTTCATTTTCAAAGACTGAAACTGCTGCACAAAGTACAATATTCAAATGCAATAAGAGAAACAGCGCCCCCAGGCTATTGCATTTACATTTAAATGTCACCAAGCTCTTTGTTGGACAAAATTCAAATTAAAATGCAATTTTCTAACAACTTGAATGTTCAAATGACAAGGGCATTTCACATTTCATTTTCAAAGACTGAAACTGCTGCAATATGGAAGCATATGAGGAACTATATTCAAATGCAAATGTAATTCCACAATAGCATTATAATGTTCCACATATGCATGAGTTATTTGGGACAAAAATGAAATTAAAATGCAATAATTCAATTTGAATTTTCATGTTCACATACTTGTATGGGCATTCTATGACAATATTAAAATGAAAATGGAAAAGCTGTTTCACATTTCATTTTGAAATATTTAACCTGATTTACAGAGGACAATATTTAAATGCAATAAGAAAAACAGCGCCCCCAGGCTAATGCATTTACATTTAAATGTCACCAAGCTCTTTTCTGGACAAAATTTAAATTAAAATGCAATTTTCTAACAACTTGCAAATTAAAATGAAAACGGCATTTCACATTTCATTTTCAAAGACTGAAACTGCTGCACAAAGTACAATATTCAAATGCAATAAGAGAAACAGCGCCCCCAGACTATTGCATTTACATTTACATATTACAACGCACTTTTAGGGACAATATTCAATTTGAAAATGCAAACTGTCAGTTCTCCCATCAAGGCGGGCCCTCGGTGAGGACGTCACTTCCTCCATGCTTTCTATAGAGGGTTTTCACCGACGTCACGAAATGGGCGGTACCGCGACCCGGCAGCCATAGCGGCGGGATTATTTGTAGGCAGAGTGGAGGCTGTGGAGGGCTGGAGGTTGAACAACAACAACAAAGCGGCTAACATGTAAAATTTGACCATGTCAAAACCACGGAAAACCTCGGCAAAACGTGGGGAAGATACCAGATACCGGGAAGGACTTGGTCCTCCAGAAAGGGCGAGGTATAAAGAGAAATTAAACCTTTTAGGTGGCCATGATCCGTACGAGCTGGAGCAAACAACGTGGACCACGGATGACCCGACTATTCTGCCAACGATTAAATATCCTGACATCGTGAATTACCTCATTTTTTTTACCAAATGGACCCCCATTTGTACACTGGCAGAGTAGGGTGCTAGAAATTTAGTTTGAGAAACTCTGTTGTAAGGCTATGAAATGAATAAATCATGGCGAACAATAACGCTAAATATACAGTAGATTATTATATTATTATATTTATTTTTCACTTACCTGACAATAAATGTGAAGAACAAACACGAATGTTGTCAAGATTCTTGCCCGTGAAGTTCTGTTTCAGTGCAGCAAGCCACGTCTCCTTTCTTCTGATAAGTTTCGGCAAGTATCTCCCTGATTTGTGATAACTTTTGGAAGTCTGTAAAACTCCAGGTGTTTTTCTCGGTCAGACCGATTTGTACAACCGTACACACGGCAATAATTGACCATTTTCCACGCGGATTGTGATTACGGTTTATGAAGGAGCAGAAATGTGCAGTCTCTCATACGCTCTGGCTTTGTTTTGGTCTGGGGGGGTGGGGGGTATATCTCCGTAATGGCGACTCGCGTTTGGTGACGTCACGTGAAAGCCCTGTATTGGGGTATTATTGTTCCAATATTATTTGTGTGTGCGTATCTCAATCTGTGTGTGCGTAAAAAGATTTGTGTGTCTGTATTCAGATTTGTACACGTGGATTTTGACGCACTTCTGCCGTGGCAAATCTGTAAAAAAGATCCGTGTGTAAGACGATTCGTGCGTCTGTAACTTTTCCTTTGCCCTGAGCTCGGACTCACAGGCTCACGCCAGGCTATAGTAGCAATACAGCCGTCACCCACTAGTCGGCGCGTAGCTCTCAGTCAGTACGTTTACATGCAGCAGTTCGTAATGATAAACATTTGTATGTAAATAAAAAAGTTGTACCCCAAATTCTGCTGTCACACACATGAGCCTGATAAATTATTAGGGTTAGGATTGTTTTTATGTGAGTAAGAAATTAGGTAAGAAATTCACCTTTTACGTCTCATTTATTCATTCACACACGCACTAATATACTTGGGAAACAGTTAGGCACCAAATATAATATATTTAATTTTCTCAGATGGCAAAAATAAGAACTTTATTGATCCCACATAGGAGTAATTCATGTTATATCAGCTATAGAGAACAAGGTAGTGCTGAAAAAAAAAACAATAGTCTATCCCCCCTCACAAAAATAAGAATAGAGAAACATATTTTCTCATCAACAAAACAAATTTACATTTTTTCAAATAACAAAATGACACATTTGAACCATTTTTCAAACAATAAAACCTGAAAAAATCTGAAGAATTGTTCAAATATGTTATTTTGTTACTTGAAAATTTTAAAATATGTTTATGTAAAATATGCTTTGTTGGTGAGAAAATATATTTTGTGAGGGGGGATAGGCTATATATTGTTTTTCGGCACTACCTTGTTCTCTAATATGACATGAATTACTCCTATGTGGGATCAATAAAGTTCTTATTTTTGCCATCTGAGAAAATTAAATATATTATATTTGGTGCCTAACTGTTTCCCAAGTATATTAGTGCGTGTGTGAATGAATAAATGAGACGTAAAAGGTGAATTTCTTACCTAATTTCTTACTCACATAAAAACAATCCTAACCCTAATAATTTATCAGGCTCATGTGTGTGACAGCAGAATTTGGGGTACAACTTTTTTATTTACATACAAATGTTTATCATTACGAACTGCTGCATGTAAACGTACTGACTGAGAGCTACGCGCCGACTAGTGGGTGACGGCTGTATTGCTACTATAGCCTGGCGTGAGCCTGTGAGTCCGAGCTCAGGGCAAAGGAAAAGTTACGGACGCACGAATCGTCTTACACACGGATCGTTTTTACAGATTTGCCACGGCAGAAGTGCGTCAAAATCCACGTGTACAAATCTGAATACAGACACACAAATCTTTTTACGCACACACAGATTGAGATACGCACACACAAATAATATTGGAACAATAATACCCCCATAGAAAGCATGGAGGAAGTGACGTCCTCACCGAGGGCCCGCCTTGATGGGAGAACTGACAGTTTGCATTTTCAAATTGAATATTGTCCCTAAAAGTGCGTTGTAATATGTAAATGTAAATGCAATAGTCTGGGGGCGCTGTTTCTCTTATTGCATTTGAATATTGTACTTTGTGCAGCAGTTTCAGTCTTTGAAAATGAAATGTGAAATGCCGTTTTCATTTTAATTTGCAAGTTGTTAGAAAATTGCATTTTAATTTAAATTTTGTCCAGAAAAGAGCTTGGTGACATTTAAATGTAAATGCATTAGCCTGGGGGCGCTGTTTTTCTTATTGCATTTAAATATTGTCCTCTGTAAATCAGGTTAAATATTTCAAAATGAAATGTGAAACAGCTTTTCCATTTTCATTTTAATATTGTCATAGAATGCCCATACAAGTATGTGAACATGAAAATTCAAATTGAATTATTGCATTTTAATTTCATTTTTGTCCCAAATAACTCATGCATATGTGGAACATTATAATGCTATTGTGGAATTACATTTGCATTTGAATATAGTTCCTCATATGCTTCCATATTAAAGATGCTATTGTTTGTGAAAATGGCGTGGAGACTGGTGGACAACATCCTCTGGATCTGAGAGTCAGTGACGGTCTGTCTGAGATGTTGGATTTCATCGGCTGGTTTTGAAAGAACTACTGCAGGATAAAATGATCTAAACTAGACTTGAAGAGAAGACGTTAAACCTACACATGTAGAGAAAAGAGGAAGAAGTAGAAACTATTTCTTCCCTCCAGCATCACTGGAAATGTAACATAAGTGACTCATTAATGAACAAGTTAGTCAGAAGTTATATTATTATTAATAATAATGACACAATAAAGATAATAAATGTGTTATCTTGTCAACTAACTCTAAGAATTTAACGTTATTTGTTCCAGATGTTCAGTTGCCAATGCAGCAGTATGTGAGTATCTTCACTAATATTTTATATATATCTACCTTTAAAATATAAATAAGTATGGGATATCCATGTTCCTCAAATGTTTCCTGTTTGTTCATTTCCATCAACATTTGCTGCTTATTATTCTTGATTTTTCAATACCAGAGTCATTATTGTTGTCTTACGAGACATTAAATAACAATTAATAGCTGATAACTTTCATAAATGTTATTAATTGAGGATTTTCTGGTTTTCATTCAGATATTGATATAAAAAGAGTTTATAATTGTAGATCAATTTCATAGGAACGGTATCTTTTGTCTCCCTCTGGTGGTGAAAACATGAATTACAAGAACATTGACGTTCAGTCTGAGGATCTCTGTATTACGTACTCTGTTTACTAGGGATCACAGAATGCGTAAATGAAAGGCAGGTTTTGCGAGTAAAAATATGTTTTTATTTGACCACTGGTTCTTTTGTTCAAGGCAAAATGCAATTGATTGCTTACAACAGTATGGAAAGCAGTTTACAAATTATACCCCAAAAACTAAAGTTTTTATAAAGAAAATAACTCCAACGTAAACCAAAGAAATACGCATAAAGAACTGGACCCTAACCTTAAAATAATAAATCCACTAACTAAACCTAACCTTTAACCAAAACAAGATTACAATAAATAAATACAACTATACTAAACTAACTACTCTAAACCAATCCTCACAAATTAGGCTTTTACATATAACTCAGGCGTTGGAGCCATCTAATGTTTACTTTACTGCTTCCATTACTTTCACAAGTTAATCAACTAACAAGATTTAGCAGGAACCACCAAGATTTAGCAGGAACCAACAAGATTTAGCAGGAACCACCAAGATTTAGCAGGAACCAACAAGATTTAGCAGGAACCAACAAGATTTAGCAGGAACCAACAAGATTTAGCAGGGCCACAAACTGCTTGGGCAGATAGGCTGAGGGAAACCAAACATTTGGCCCCAAAGCTCTCACAACAGGCAGACAGAATGGACAGCACGTCTTCACACATGGGTGGTGTGAGACGACTGACAAAGAGCACTGCTCCAGCAGCAGTTTTGTAGGGGAGAAGTTTCCTCTGGTCGGCTCCGGTGGAGCTGGACGTCGCTCTCCATCAGCACACCTGCAGCAGCTCCAACTCCTCCCGCACCAGTGGACCTGAGCTGACAGGTGACTTAGTAGTGGCCACCTCCAACAGGAAACACACTCGCCCAACCAAACCTCTGCACCCCAGTACCAGTACTCACAAGTAATAAATAAACAAAAATAGTAAATAAAAATAGCAAATTTACAGGGATGTAACATTCTGACCCACGGAGGAAACTGATGAACTGGTGGAGCTGCTGGTTTCATCCAGGGTGTGATGGTCAGTGACGCTGCTCAGGTGTGTCAGCTGTTGCCCCGGTAACTGCTCAGGTGTGTCAGCCGTTGCCCCGGTAACTGCTCAGGTGTGTCAGCCGTTGCCCCGGTAACTGCTCAGGTGTGTCAGCCGTTGCCCCGGTAACTGCTCAGGTGTGTCAGCTGTTGCCCCGGTAACTGCTCAGGTGTGTCAGCCGTTGCCCCGGTAACTGCTCAGGTGTGTCAGCCGTTGCCCCGGTAACACACCTCCTAACCAGGAACACCAGAGCAGACACACAAGAGACGGGAGACACAAGACAAGGAGGGAGGAGCAGTGTTGTCTCATGACACATGAACTCTGTTGGATGTTTCCACAGGTGAACAGGGATGAAGATGATGATGATGTGGTGAACCATGAAAACGATGAAGACCTGCCTGCTTCTGTCCGATCCACAGATCAATAAATCAGCTGTGTGTGATGGAAACATTAGCCTAAGCCTGGGTACAAAGCAGCAGGCGGATGTTTTGTCTTTGAAAGCTCAGTTTATGAGAATGAATCATCCAAACAAGGAACTTACAGAAACAAGTGAAAAAGTGAAAAAAAAACATCCACGTGAGCTCAATACGCTCCTGTGAGAAGTTGAGGCCTGAAAATAATTTATTTGGGGGCATTTCTTCCGATTTAAGCTGTAAAAGACAACAGAGTAGCGTGCTGTAGTTGTGTTGACCGCATTGCATTATGGGTATCGTTTTTCTTTGCTCTTTTTTATCTTGTTTGTATTTTAAGAACCGACACCATAAGTTAAGGTGGTGGGACGAAAAACGGTTCCTTGTTCCGCTTTACTGTCACGCGTATTATATACTAACGGATTAAGACCAATGTACATTGTAGAGTCTTATAGTTGGCATTGTGGATGTTTACAATCACCTCTCTCATAAGTATAACAATGTGAACAACTTATACTTATATTTAAAACATGAAGCATCACGATCTGATTCTTACGCTGCAGAAATAAAGTCAAGTTGTACAAACGTGATTCTAAAAAAAAAAACGTCTCTGTGACAGCCAACGTCCTAAAAACGGCAGGAACTGTTGACCAAAAACCCACTACAGTCGTGTCAGCTGGTACCAGCCTGACAGACGTGTGTCTCCCTTCTACCACAGGGGTAGGCAATTCCGGTCCTCGAGGGCCGGTGTCCTGCATGTTTTAGATGTCTCCTTGCATCAACACACCTGATTCAAATTACTGGTCGTCACCAGCTTGCCATCAAGGTCTAGACAACTCTGTTGGTGACACAGCTACTTTTATCACGGTGTGCTGAAGCAGGGAAACATCTAAAACCTGCAGGACACCGGCCCTCGAGGACCGACTTTGGACACCCCTGCTCTAAAGCCTCCACCCCGACCTCTCTGCAGCAACACCTGCAGAACATCTTCATCAAACACTGATTGGTTGCAGCTTCAATAAGACCCAGACCAGGAGGGACAGCTTCAGTGTGTTTCCTGGTGCTGGACCAGACTGGAGACTCCTGGAGATGGCTTGTGGACTTGGTTTGGGGTACGTGGTTGCAGCTTCTTCAGACATGTAGATCTGGTTTTATTCTCCTGACTGTTGGTCTCCTGGTTCCTGAGCAGGATTCTGCTGGTCTGTCTGGTTCAAGCAGAGCGTGCACGTTGCCTCTGGACCTCAGCAGGTGAGTACGACACCTGTCCACCTGCTGCTGTGGTTCATGTCAGATTAACGGTCTCTATCCTGCAGCCCAGAGCTCCAAAGACAACAGGCACGTTGGCTTCCTGGACCAAGATGGCAGTCCAAGGAGACATGGTGGATCTCCCCAGAACCAGGTCAGACAAGTCTTTGTGTCTCCACGTCCGTTCCAGAGTCGTGGTTCCAGCGTCGCCGCTGTGGTCCAAAGGGGTTCTGGTCCAGGACTTTCAACCAGGGACTACACACAAACTCCTTTCCAGCCAGCCCAGAACTCTGTAGGACCGATGCTAGGCAGCTCGGTGTCCAACGAGGACAATGTCCAACCTGAGCTACAAAGGACATCTGTCCTCTTCACTGCTGTGAACCGGAACCAGCAGGGTCCTGGTGAGAAGAGCAGAACTGGAGCTGGGTCAGCTCAGCAGGCTCTGCTACCTGCTGTCAAGCCTCGACCTCGGAGCGCTGCCTCCATGTTTGGTCCTACAGGAAGCTCCTCCTCTGGGTCGGCTTCTCTCCCGTCTGCAGCTCGGAAACCTTCTAGCGTTGCTGCTAAAAGTCCCTCCAGCTACAATCAGAAGGGCTCCGTCCTGTTCAGCCCGGTTGGTGCTTCTCCAGGTGGAAGCCATGTACGGATGCAGACGTACGCTCGCGCCCCAGCAAAGAGGGCGTCACGGCGGCGCTCTAAAGCTCACGGCTCCCCTCAGACTGGTACTGGAACCCCAGGAAGTGCAGGTATCCCCAAATTGAGGATCCCAGCCCAGGGCCCTCTTGGAGTCCCCGGGAGCAGACCTGGAGGTTCTGGTCCGGCCACGGTCTACAACATTCCTCAGCACCTCGGTGGCTCTCCCATCAGGAGGTTTGGGGATCCTGCTGAGCAAGTGAGGATCCAGAAGCCGGTTCACATCCTGGCGCCACCTCGCCAGCAGCTGGCCGTGTACAAGCCACAGCCTCCGGGTGCTCGTCAAGACTCCAAAAGGAGCCGGGTCCAACTGCAGCATGGATCCTAGCAGGAACTGTCTGGCTGACCTGTCCAGCACTCGCTTCCAACAGCTGCAGCAACTCTTTATACAACTTTTAATGTGGATATAAATAAAACAGACTTTTACTCATGAACTCTGACCTCGTTTTTGCCTTTTGGTTGGGTACCAAAACACACATAGCCTGAGCTAAGACTAGAGATGTTTAGTGACCTATCCAGGAAGTTTGCCCATTATTTCAGTTGAGACCCATTGAACAGTCTACTGCTGTGGACACAACAAATACAACCAAATGTGTTACAGGAATCTTCAAACCACTTAAACTTTGCTGAGCATATTATAACTTCACATACACAATATTCTAGTAGACAAATGCCTGTGATGTGGAACGACACCTATCCTGCCCAAAACCAGGTTTTTAGAACCGTCTCTAGGTGTTTTCCAGAGACCGTAATGACTCATCCTGTGGTGGCACCTCAAGACCAGTTGCAAGTCAATACTCAAAGAGAAATGTTAGTTACATCCACTTGTACATTAATCACTGGTTCAGGTGCTAAAGACGGGAGGTACTGAAATAACTCCCGACCAAATGGCTATGACGTCTGGGTTGTCGTCAAAGAGCTTTTCACATGTTCTCATTGACTTGATGGCCTGATTGCAGCCAGTGTTCACTTTATGTTAGTCTGTCCATTCATCTTTAGCTCTTTTCTGTTCAAAGAGAACCCATCTCATCGTGTGTGTTGTACATTGTCAGACTACTAGCTCTCATGGTGCTTCTGATTAAACTTGCAGTGCTTGGTTTCATGGTTTGTCCCACATCTGTTGCACCTTCTGGGACTTTTTGCAACCGTCCTCTAACAACCTCCATAATATGTTCTGTCATCTTTTATGCCACAAACAGGATGACTGGGGCCTCATCACAAAGACGCTGCTGCTCTCTACTGGACAAAGTGAAATTACAGCGGTCACTCCATAAAAGCACCTTGCAGTTAGTTTTCTATCATGAAATCAGAAAAAAAAATCACTTCCTGAAAAAGCTGAAAATCTGTGTTACCACTGTATTTATCAGCAAAAAAAGGAACTTTGGATTTCCCTTCCTTTCATATCAATAGTATCAACATTAATGACATTTGTTGACTTCATTTTATGGATCTGTGGGGATTTGGATAAAAATATAACTAATACGTATGAATGTGATCAGTCACTCAGGAATGTGGATTATCCGTCTGTGTGCCCATGCAGATTCCTCTTCTCCATAAAACCATGTCAATATTGTCCTTTGTCACAATCTCTGGTTCAGTTTAATCACTTTGATTTATCACTTTTACTCATAATTTACACGTTTCATCTACCTTCACTGCCCTTAAAGTGGAGTTTGCTGTGTGTTTAGTTTATCTGAACGCATGCACGCACGCACGCACGCACAATTACAGAAGGACTGGACTTCAGTATTTGAGAACAGTTACTGCTGGTCCAAACAAGTTGTTGTGACCTCTCACTAGTGTTGTGTTTTCGATGACACATTGGGTTTTCTTTTCCACGTCTATGTAGGAAAGTGTATCCAAAGATGGATCTTCTTCTTCTCCAGCCCCAGAGCAGATCCCTGCGTTTCTCTATGTAACTTTGTTTTTAATGTACGTTAACCTAGAGCTCTGTGTTAACGGCATCAGCCTCTAACTCTGCAGCTGCATCTTCTGGATCTGATTCCCCGCTGCAGCGACTGGGATTGAGGACTAACGTCACCCAGAAACTAAACCAGAGAAACTACTGAAAACATGGACATTAAGGGTCTTTGGTAGAACATTTCGTCTCGTTTTGGTCAACGAAAATGAAGACACATTTTAGCAGTTTTTATTTTGTAATCTACATTTTAGTCTCATTCTTATTCCTTTACGATATTACATAATATATTTAATTATCGTTACCGTCACATGACCAGCATTTTCGTTGCGTCTCGTCTCGTTTTCCTCAGCTGATAAAGGTTCGATGATGATGATATTTAGTCATAATTTTCGTTGACGAAAGCAACTTTCTCAGAACATGAATGTGTATGAATTTCCTGTAGCATGTGATCTGCTCACAGTCAACACCTACCTGTCATCCAGGTGAGTTCGGAGCTTCTGACTGTCTGTCTGCTTCAGAATCAGGTGTTGTTGGAGAGAAATACACGAGTCGGGGACTGTTACATAAACTTTTATGGTTTTTCTTAAATCACTTCTGAAAAAGTTACAAAAACAAAAGCCAGAGGGCCCAACACAGAGACCCCGCCCACTTCACATGTCAGACATGTGACATCACTGCTGGAGTCCTGACATCAGACCGGCTGGTCCGTCTGCAGTCTAAGAACAAGGCACCCTGACCCCCCCACTCCAGTGATGAACGGGTGTTCCACCACAAAGATGAAGACGGGCTGAGCAGCTCTACATCCTGGAACCCCGGAGTCTCGATGGAACCCTGGAACGCCATCATGGTGAGGTCCATTAGAGCTGGTCTGGGCTGAGCTGAGCTGGTGGAGCGAGCTGAACCCAGTCCAGGTCAGGTCAGAGCAGCGTCTCACGGCTCCACTCACCCCGCTTTAAAAACTTCCCCCTGATTCTGTCTCTCTCCTCTGGGTTCTGAAAGAAGAATGAGAAAGGTTAAGGTCCAGAGGAACGGAGGAGGATCCTGAGAAGATCCTGGAACTGGACCTGCAACACTGACACCTGGACCGGTCTGGTAACACTGATCAGATCAAATCAAACTTTATTTATAAAGCACCTTTCATACAAAAAATGCAACACAAAGTGCTTTTCATAAAACAAATAAACATAAAACGTATTAATGCCCTGCCCCCTCCCCGCACACACACAGACAGACACAAGCACACCACAATTCACCCAAGTTACACACACAGACACACACGCAGACACACGGTGCAGACATGGCTGATCTGAGGATCCAGGTGAGGAAACGGTAACAGGGAGCCGTCCACACCAGGAGGTCTCATAGCCCGCAGCTACAAGGGGGGGGGGCCCACAGAGACCATCCCGACCCGGACGGATAGAACCACCAGAACCACCCCCAGGATGACCCCCTGCAGGCCAGAGTCACTCCCAGCATGGAGGCTCCCCATGAGGAAACACTGGAGCTAAAAGCTACAAGAAAGCAGGATAAAATACACTAAAAGAGTTTAATCATCATCTAAACTGTTTATTATCACAATTAACCTCATACATGCATAATTAATTCAGACAATTGTTCATATTTCCTTTGCAATCATTTAGTTGAATCCTTTGATTCCAGATTCCTCTCTGATCGACACCAGCGTGATCATCGGATCATTAGTCGGGGGGTGATGGTGGTTCTGGCTGTTGTTTTCATCACATGCAGGAAGAAAACCAAAGAAACAGAAGATCAGCAGAATGAATCAAGTATGAAAGTCATCAGAAAACAGCACATGTGCAGAACTGAACCAGCTGATGATTGAAGTCTCTGTCTCAGATTCCACTTCTGGAAACTCCAGGAACCTCCAATAACTGCAGAAGTCAAGTCCTCTGTTGAGATGAAACAACTCTGAGGTCTTGATCCTCCACAGATTTGTTCCTGGTGTCTTTATATGTGAAGAAAACTACATTTATTCTACTTTGAAGAACAAGAAATTTAAAAAAATGCTTAAGTTGAATCTGAATGTTCACATAAAATCTTGCTGGAGTGTTTTGGATCAGCTGGATATTTCTTTGTTGAGACGTCCTGATAATAACTTTAATGCAGAGCAGAAGTTTATTAGTAGAAACATTATTTACTGAATTAACGTGATGGACATGTAATGATGTTGTTGACTAACTCTTGAAATGTGACCTTTGTTTCAGATGTTCAGCAGCTGATGCTCCACAATGTGAGTATCAGAGCGCCGTTTCTTCCCTTGTGGTCAAACATGGAACTGCAGCAACGTTGATGTTCAGAGGTCGATTCCTCTCTGGAACAGTGAAATAAAGTTGTGTTTAAAAACACATGTTCGTGTAACAGAGTTTAAGAGACATTTCTGTATTTGTGTTTGTCTCCAGGATGATCCAGAGAACAATGTTACTTATGCTGCTGTTGGTGGTTTTAATCCAAATACTTCCACTAAAATGAAGGTAAGTGACTCCCTCAGATGTGGTTTTGCTTCTTCATAATGTTTCCATCTTAAATGTGTTTTACAGGACTATTGTAGGATTACGGAGAGTAATGCAGAGTTTAGCTGAGAATCTGTCAGCAGATACTTTTACCTCCAGGTGAAGACAGATAGATGGAGGACAGCAGGTCCTTCCATGAACTTGTGGTTTCAAACAGCAACACAGATCTTAAAGACACTTCCTGAGTATTTCTTGTTTTTCTCCTCCAGGATGAGTCGGAGAACAACGTGACCTACGCCTCTATTGATCACTCTGTAAAGACTTCTGCTAAGAAAAATGTAAGTAAATATAGAAGAACAGGTGATTACACTGGCTGATAAGCAGGATTTCTGATGAATCATGTTTCTGGTTTGTTCATTTCAGGTCAAGGAGGAAGAAGATGTGGTGACTTATTCTGCTGTGAGGATCAAAACCAACCAACAGTGACCCCAGCAGTCTCTGCAGCCGCGTTTCCAAACCCAAATAGAGGATAAAATACCTGGAGGACGTCCGGTTGTCCAGCTGCTGACAGGAAGTGGACAGTTGGACTCATGTTCAGTCGTATTAGATGTAGTTGTTCAGCAGGAGCACTTGTTGATCACTTTTCTTCTTTCTCTGCTCTACCTTTCATTTGTACTCTGATGGTAGAATCTGATCTTTTATATCTGGAACTGTTGATTGCATTTTAGGTTGATTCAAGTCTTAAGTTTGTCTCAGTGTCTCATCAACAGTTGTGTCTGTTTTACAAGCTTCATTTATTCAGTATCAATAAACTGGACTAAACAAGTGTCTCACTCTAATATTTATTTTGACTTCCTTTAGTTGTTATGTGACCGTGTCCTTGTTTCAGTCAGATCATCATGTATCTAAACATTCATTTCCATCCTGAGCTGCATTTATATTTCCACTAAGTGTGTTGATGATGGGGGAGTGGGACTGATGTGCAAGGTCTTCTTCAGCCCGTCCTGAAGATCCTCACTGGGTGAAGGTCTGGATTTAGATTTGATCAAAGCAGCAGCGTGAGTGCTGACAGGAACCAGTAAGAGACCACATATCTCTCCCGTGTTGTCCTCCCTTCATGGGTTCTCCAGAACATCTACAATCAAAGTCAAAACTCTGTTATTTGCGTCTAAAGTCCTAAACCAGGAGTGTCCAACCCTGGTCCTTGAGAGCTACTGTCCTGCATGTAGGGACACATTTAAAACCTGCAGGGACGTGGACACCGAGGACCGGGGCTGGTGTTGAGCCACAAAGGAGTGCTGGTTCAGTTATAAGAAAGTGATTGATAATTGTCTTACGATAGTTATTAATAACTAATGAAGATTACTCATCAAAATGAAATCAATCAAAACGAGGCACCACCTGACTTATCAGGAAATAATGACTAAACAGCTAAATCAGTCTCAAAGTAGCTTTTAGTCCGAGCACAGACCTTTGCAACCAGCAGCTGTGACAAATATCTGTAAAATAAACACAAACAACTTCTCTCATTCAAATTAATCAGAATTTATTTTAAAAAGTCTTAAAAGAAAGTGAAACAAAATTCGGGATCAATTCCGATGCCTAAACAACAACTAACTAAACATTAAACACAAACTTCAGATCATCCATGTGTGGGTGTGTGTGTCAGTGCGTAAATGTGAATTATTTCTTTCAAACTAAATTAACTAAACTGGTGCATTTTAACTGAACTTTAAATTATATCAGCACTGATCACAAATGTACACTTTTTATCCAGTGTGAATACGTTGATGTCTCCTTAGATTACTTGATGTGGCAAAACCTACTCCACACTGATCGCATCTGTATGGTTTGTTTCCAGTGTGAATACGTTGGTGAGTCGTCAAATGACCTTGCTGGGCAAAAGCCACTCCACACTGATCACATCTGTATGGTTTGTTTCCAGTGTGAATACGTTGGTGAGTCGTCAAATGACCTTGCCGGGCAAAAGCCGCTCCACACTGATCACATCTGTAAGGCTTTTCTCCAGTGTGAATACGTTGGTGCCTCATTAAAGCATTTTGCTGGGCAAAAGCTGCTCCACACTGATCACATCTGTAAGGCTTTTCTCCAGTGTGAATACGTTGGTGAGTCGTCAAATTACTTTGATGGGCAAAAGCCGCTCCACACTGATCACATCTGTAAGGCTTGTCTCCAGTGTGAATACGTTGGTGTTTCGTCAAATTACTTTGATGGGCAAAAGCCGCTCCACACTGATCACATCTGTAAGGCTTGTCTCCAGTGTGAATACGTTGGTGTTTCGTCAAATTACTTTGATGGGCAAAAGCCGCTACACACTGATCGCATCTGTAAGGCTTGTCTCCAGTGTGAATACGTTGGTGACTCCTTAAAGCACCTTGCTCGGCAAAAGCCGCTCCACACTGATCGCATCTGTAAGGCTTGTCTCCGGTGTGAATACGTCGGTGTTTCGTAAGATCACCTTGCTGGGCAAAAGACGCTCCACACTGATCGCATCTGTAAGGCTTGTCTCCGGTGTGAATACGTCGGTGTTTCGTTAGATGACTTTGTTGGGCAAAAGCTGCTCTACACTGATCACAGCTGTACGGTTTACCACCAGTGTGAGTTTTCTTATGCTTCTTCAGGTTTGATGATGTGGTGAAGACTTGCTCGCAATCATCACAGCAGTGTCTTTTGGGTCTTCCTTTATGATTCTGTAACAGAGAAGATGACTTACATTATCTTGGCTGCATTATCAATAGCCTTTTCAGTTTCAATAAAGTGCTGCCTCTCAGGTTTTTTCCTGTGAGACAATTAAGTTTATTTTCTGAGGACTAATGTTAAACATATTTTGTTACAACTAGTTCTTAACAGTACGACACCTTCAGATGAGACTTCTTATACGTCTACGTAATAAGTGTAAGAATTGAGAGTTGCTGAAAAAACACACTCAAAACCCATTCATTAACTATTTATATTCAACATAATATTGAACATGAACTATTGTGTATATACACACAAACACACACACGTGTGAAAAAGTGTTTACCCCTTCCTGATTTCTTATTTTTTTGCATGTTTGTCACACTTAAATGTTTCAAATCAAACAAATGTAAATATTAGACAAAGATAACACAAGTAAACACAAAATGCAAATTTTAAATTAAGCTTTTTATTATTAAAAGGGAAAAAAAAAACATATATAGCTCTGTATGAAATTTCTACGACCACACTCAGGCCTGATTACTGCCACACCTGTTCTCAATCAAAAAAAAAAAAAAATCACTTAAATACGACCTGCCTGACAAAGTGAAGTAGACCAAAAGATCCTCAAAAGCTAGACATCTTGCTGCGATCCAAAGACATTCAGGAACAAATGAGAAACAAAGTAATTCTATCAGTCTGGAAAAGGTTACAAAGCCATTTCTAAAGCTTTGGGACTCTAGCGAACCACAGTGAGAGCCATTATCCACAATCCAAGAGTCACAAAAGACCCCAGAACAACATCCAAAGACCTGCAGGCCTCACCTGCCAAGACAAAAGTTCCAAGTTCCAAGACAAAAACCACTGCTGAGCAAAAAGAACATAAAGGTTCGTCCCAGTTTTGCCAGAAAAAATCTTGATGATCCCCAAGACTTTTGGGAAGATACTTTGTGGACTGAAAAGACAGAAGTTGAACTTTTTGGAAGGTGCATGTCCTATTACATCTGGCGTAAAAGTAACGCTAAAGTAGCGCTTTAATGCATTTTTATTGTTTTAAGGCCTATGTTACAACGTTCAGTCAGTTAAGCCTAACGTAAGCTCAAAGATGGCCAAAAAATTTATTTTGCTAAATTTATTTATTTTATTTACAAGTTATTGTTCTTTGCTGGTATAATGTCTGCTGGAATATTTAAGAAATGCTGGGAAATTAAAAAATGTTCAGTTTTTTATGTTCAACAAATATTTTCTACCTTGTAATTTGGAAAAGATTTTTTTCTTTTAAAAGCATGCCTAAATCAAATTTATTTGATTTATGCAATGGTGAAAAAATTGGCAAAATAAATGAAAAACTGCGAAGAACCATGTTCGGTATTGTTCGGTATTCGGCCAAGTGTTTATTATTATTTTCGGTTTTGGCCACAAATTTTCATTTCGGTGCATCACTATCAAAAACCCTCCAATGTGGCTGAATTAGAGCAATTCTGCATAGATGAGTGGGCCAAAATTCCACCACAGCGCTGTAAAAGACTCATTGCTAGTTATTGCTAACGCTTGATTGCAATTGTTGCTGCTAAGGGAGGCCAAACCAGTTATTAGGTTTAGGGGACAATCACTTTTTCACACAGGGCCATGTAGGTTTGGATTTTCCTTTATATAAAAACTAGGTATGCCCCGATACATCGGTATCGGGGCTGATACTGCTCTCATATACTCGCACTCGCAAAAATTCTCCGGTACCACTTCATTGTTGTTGTAGTTACTGATTAGTGACTCTAGGGGGAGATGTTGAGCCGTCCCACGGCTCCCCGGGTGAGTGTGCAGCCTGGCGGCGGAGCAGCCGCCGAGCCGCCGCTGCTCAGCCAGCTGTTCCGGTTAGCCGCTAGTCGGCTAAGCTTAGCGTGGCGATGAGAAGAGATTGATACATGAGTGAGACGGGCAGCGCCGTTTCAGGCAAGATAATGACAATTAATGCAGCGGGACGTCAGCAGTGTGGACATATTTCAAAATAAAGGACGACGTCAGAAGCAAGGCAGACTGCAAGCTACGTGCTGCTAAGGTGTCAAGAGGAGGAAAGGAGAATACGTTGTTTAATACCAGCAACTTGATAAAACATCTCAAGGCGCATCATAAAGCTGAATATACGGAGGTGGCTAATGCTACTGCAAGACCACAACAGCCAACGTTAGCTCAGGTTCTGCGAAGGCGACAGACAATGGGAAAGAGTCAACCCACGGGCCGTGTTGGGATTCAGCGGGCTGTCGGCGGGGCGCATGGCCGGGGGGCTAGCGCTCCCAGCTACACCGGGCCGCGGAGGAAGCCCAGCGGGCTGAGTTTTGTTTAAAATAGTCAGTCATTCTACTCATTTTATTTATTTTTATTGAATTTATCTGTTGCAAATAAAACCTGTCTTCCAATTCATTGCATTTATCATTGCATTTTTAGCCTAGTTATTTTTGTGGTAGAAGTATCGTATCGGTACTCGGTATGGGCGAGTACACAAATTAAAATACTCGTACTCATACTCGGTGTGAAAAAACTGGTATCGGGGCATCCCTAATAAAAACCTTCATTTAAAAACTGCCTTTTGTATTTACTTGTTATCTTTGTCTAATATTTAAATTTGTTTGATGATCTGATGACCCTTTTTGATGGAAAAGGGGTATGTGTGGATGAGAGGTAGTAGCGTCTAGGACTGCAACGATTCGTCGACGTTGTCGACAAAAATCAATAATCAAAATTGTCGACAATGAATTCCATTCCACGTGTTTTTCCAATAGAGTGCGGCACCTCACTTCAATACAATCTCCGCCAAGAGTCGCACATGCACAATAGCGTCTCTGCCGCGCGGTAGTGGGTAAAAAAATATGACGGCTGTACAGCAGCTGCATGTAACAAAACTTCAAACGTTTGGGAGCATTTTAGTCTGGATAGGGCGAATAAAAAGATTACTTGCAAGGTTTGCAAAGCAGACCTTGCTTATCACGGGAGCACGTTGGTAATGCACAAGCATTTGAAGAGAAAGCACGTTGGACAGTTGAACGAAACTGTAAGATATTTAACGTATTTTGGCTTTAAAAGAGAGCTTTAACATTATGCCTGACTGTGCCTCACAAAAGTATTTTATATTAAATACATGCAGTCTGAAGGAGAGAGCCACCATGGACCCCTTTCTGAAAATGAAGCAGACGTGTTCCCCGCAACAAGCGACTGCCCTCACTGAGTCAATACTGCAGCTTATCTGTGATATGAGCAGCTCTCCATGGTTGATGGTGACGGGTTTCAACAAATGATACACCAGTTCAACCCAGATACATCCTGCCATCCAGAACCCATTTACCCACTTGATGGAGAAAAAATACGAGACGTTTTATTTTATAATTTATTTTTTATATAACACAATTGCCTGGCCTTAAAAAAAAAGAAAAATAATGGACAGAGGTTTATTTATTTATGGAGTTATGTCTATACTGACTGATCACTGTGCCTGTCCTTGGTTTTAGATAGGACATTTTTTTTACTTTTTGTATGAACAGCAGCAAAGTTAAATAAAATATCTATTTATCATTGAAGTACCCATCTTTCTCGTGTTTATCATTTGCCACATAATTAAAGCAACATCATACTAAATTTAAGAAAAAATGACTAATTATCCGATTAGTCAACTAATCGTTTCAATAGTCGGTGACTAGTCGACTATTAAGATAGTCGTTAGTTGCAGCCCTAGTAGAGTCGGTAGCAGTTTTTACCTGCCATTGTTTATATTATGTTTATGTAATAATTGCTCGGGGGTCATGTTCTGGGTCTCTGGAAAGCACCTAGAGACAACTTCTGTTGTAATAGACGCTATATAAATAAATTTGAAGTTGAGAGAGAAGATAGTGAGAGTGAGGGGCAGCGGCTCTTTATAGCCGGGCCTTGGCTGCTGCGCATCAGCGGGGACCCCTGCTGGGTTTTGAGTTCCATGCTCAATCAGGTGCTTATTCCTCATCACTCAAGTATCATAAATGAAGCCTGCTGGGGGATTCACTCATTCACCTATATCTTTGTTTCCAACCATGTGGTCAGGCCTTACAGTTGATCTTAGGGCTTTCTTTGTTCAACACAGGGCTGTGGCCCAACATCCTCCCTTACGTCCAAAGACTGGGATGCTGGTCAGTCTTTGGAGATACCCACAGGTACAACCGTGCACTTATTTACATTTTTGCACGAACTAAAGCCCCTTTCACATAGAGGGCGCCAAGCCCAGACCGCCGCCGGTGATCCTATTCATTGTGTATGTCCTACCGCGGTGCAAGAGCAGACCGCTCTGCCGCCGACCTCAGCGGCGGGCGAGAGGGTGTTGCGCCGCACCTGCCCACCCGAATTGAACATTTCTTAATTTCATCGTGCCGCGCTGTGACGACATCTCGGCGCTTCCAATAGGAGAGAAGGGAGAAAATGACAGTATTATTATTATTCTTTACGGAGCCACTCTGGTGACACTTGAAAAAAAATAAAATAGTGCCACGATCTTGAATTATTTAATTTTTATCAAAATAATGCGTGACCACGAGATATTACCACAATGCGTGGCCACGAGATATTAACTCATGGCCACGCATTGATTAACTCTATTCTTTTTCTTTTTTTTTCTTTTTCAATTTTTTTCAAATGTCACCAAAGGGTTTCTGTACTTCTCAATAAAATACGCTGTAAAAGTGTCTTAAGCCAACTCATTGGCTGGTCAAATGGGTTAAACATTAACTGGGAAGGTAACGTTTGCTAACATGAATGCTAAAATGACTTACTTACGCTAACGTTAAGTTTAAAATATGTATAAAATTAAGGTGACATGACTTCTGGGTGGCGCCTGACTGCGATGCACGCATAGCTTAACAGCTCGCCTTCAACAACCTCTCAAATCCTCATTTTTACTTTTTTTTACCGACTAAACTGACAAGTCATCACAGCATAATGTCTCAAGGGAAGCCTGGGAGTAAACGAGAAGGAAACAGCATGTCACCGTTGAAGAAAAAAACAATGGTTACGATGCCGAGAGAGGATCTGGATGACGCCATAGCTAACGCTGTTAGCTCTGCTATGCTAGCGCAGCAGCAGAAACTCAGCGAGTTTATTCAGTCTTCAGTGAAAGAAGCGGTCAACGACATCCTCAAAAGTATTGACACGTGGTCTTTTCATAACCATATATTGATAAATGATTCAATTGATCCTGATATGAGGCATCGAAATGCTATATTTTATTTTAAACTAACATTTAATTGTTAAAAGAGCAAAAGAATATCACCATCTACCACTTATAAACACACCTGGTATGTCCAAATTCTGGGAGATTTCTCTCCACTTTTGTCCCTTTTTATTGATGTCATTTGATCTGCTCGGTGTCCGGTGTCCCCGTCCTCCGTCCTCCTTTCACTTCCGGGTGAACCCCCCCCAGAGGAAATTGACGAGCATGCACAGACTGCAATATCCGATCCCCCGTATACATGGCGTTAACATTCCGACTGCAAACGGGTTATCTAGATGCTGCAACCCGATTACTAAATGTCCGACATAGGTCCGAAGTAAATCGGGTTCAGGTGTTTACATGCAGTTTAAAAGTCCGAACGATGTCTTATACGATCAGAAACCCGATTGAACTGCTGCATGGAAACGTACTGACTGGCTAACCGGGTTATCCGTATGGAGAGGGTTCACAGACTTTACAGTAGTCTGGACAGTGGTCTGTAGAGGACCTGCAGGTCTGGATCTGGACCCTAGTGGTCTGTAGAGGACCTGCAGGTCTGGATCTGGACCTTAGTGGTCTGTAGAGGACCTGCAGGTCTGGATCTGGACCCTAGTGGTCAGTAGAGGAACTGCAGGTCTGGATCTGGACCCTAGTGGTCTGTAGAGGACCTGGGGCTTCAGAACCCCCATCTCAACCCCGAGCCGGTCCCCCTCCCTCACCATTAGGCCTGTGTTGAAAAAAGAAAATCGATTTTCCGACTCTAAATCAATTTTCATATTAATTCCTAAAAATGTATTCTTATGTCTAAAGATCGATTTATTTTCATTATTACATTTTCACCCGGTGAACTTTAATCCCAGTAGTCACATCATTTAATTTACACATGTCCTGTTGAGCTGTTGCAATTTCTTTCTTTTTTTGCACATTAAATGGATATTGAAAGGAATATTTGAGTTGTTTATTTCTTAGTTATGTATTTCATACAACTTTTGGAATTTTTTTGTTTTTGCCCAAAGATTTATGTTTTGTTGGACACGAGAATAACTGGTGCCATGTTCTTGCCTTTAAATATGTTTAAAGGTATGAAAACATTAAAGTTTTCAGTTATAATTGCATAAATTGTTTATATTTCATTTCTTTATATACTGCCTTAGGGTAAGATTTGCATAAAATACTAAAAACCAAATTCTCAAAAATTAAAAACCGAAAAACACATAAAATTGAAAAAATATAACGGAATGTGGGAAAAACTAAAAGCGATTTCCTCCGTCTCTGTTTCCTCCCTGGATCTGTTTGGTAATTCTGCCCCACGATGTTTCTGAAAGCAGTTCTATCAGCATTCTGGGAGCTGATTGGTCCTTACAGCATCATTAGCTGCCAATACTTGCTGTTGAATCTCAATATAATACTAGTATTAATATGTTGCAGAACTACAGTCATATCATTCATGCAACAGCTGAAAAAACTGTTTTAATAACACTAACCCAAATCAATATCGGATTGAATCGAATCTTGATAATCGATTCTGAATCGAATCGATTCTTGACATTTGAATGGATCCCCAGCCCTGCTCACCAGGTCCAGCTCCTCCTGCAGGTCGATCTTGGACGGTTTCCTGCCGCGCTTCCCGGGATTCTTCACCTTCCCCGCCGGCATCTGGGGAACCAGCAGAACCGAACCAGGACATTAGATCACAGTTCTGGATCTTATCAGTGCAGTAAGTAGTAATATTGAACATATACAATACAAAGAGATAAATGGTAGAGCTATCGAGAGAGTAGAATTTATTAAATTTTTGGGAATATATGTGGATTAATTTTTAAACTTTAGGGAACATATTGATGAATAGAATAATCAGTAGAAAACGATATAGAGATCCAACAAATCCATTATTCCTTCAGTTAAAATTGTTGAAATTTCATGAATTAGTAGATTATAGTAACATTCAGAAAAGATTTGAAAAAAGAGAAAGCAAGTATAACTTAAAAAGGAACAGAGATCTTTAAAAAAAACAAGATTCAGGACTAAATCGATGGAACGTTGTGTTTCTGTGAAAGGAATCAGTTTATGGAACAATCTGAACAAAGAAACCCAAGAATCCAAATCAAACATTACATTCAAAGGAACAATTAAAGCCAATATGTTAAGGAAATATAATGAAATATTTGAGTTACGTTTGATTGACAGACCCATTGTTATGAAAGGTATAAGGGTCAAAGACGTATAAGGCCTTTGAGTAGCCCATTTTTAAAATACTTAAAATAAAGATAATTTTGGCCATTTTCCAAACATTTGAAATGTAGTGTACACATACATGTATGTGAAAACTTCAAACAATGGTATTTTAGTGTTTTTAAACCTTTAAACCGTTATTTGGGGCGACCGTAATTCTCAAATCTCAAAATTAATAGATTTCCATAACCAAATTTATATTTTAATAAGTATCAGTAATTAAATTAACTGTTCAAGAAAGAGACACATGTTTCCTTTCATTTTTTGAAAACCATTTTTAAATACATTCTATCCATAATGGCAGTGTCACCCTCTTACTTACTCTAAAATTCATAAAACTGATTTAAAATGTGTACAAGGTGTATCCACTTATGCATGCTATACCAATAATTTATATTTGAACCAAAACTGATAGACATTCAATTTTGAATTTGATACAGAATTGCCATTTGTTGGTTACCCCACATGACAGGTGGTCACCCCACATGATGCTTTCAAGTTTAATCAAATATAACAGGCTAACAGTTAGCTATATGATCTAAGCTAGCTACTTCTCACCACAAATCACTAACAAATTTACCTTCAAAATATAGATTTGCAAATAAAACTAATTATTTACAGTTTTAGGGTGGTCACCCCACAATGATATCAAAATGTGACGTATACACTGCAGCAGTTAGAAAGAGGATTTATTTGTAAAGGAGAGAGAGACTACTGGCCTGCAGGTTGTCTCTCTGGGACCCTCATGGAGTAACTGGCTGATGCAACATCCTCTTTGAGATGATTGTCAATATAAAAGTCCCTCAATTGTATTTTTTTCATGGTCACCCCAGATGATTATTCAGACAATGAACATATTCGGACAAGATTAGTTTGTGTATTATGATTGAAATGTGTGTACAAATGTTCCATAACTTTGTCAATAAATCTAAAACAAGTTTGAAAGTATGCCCAATAGGGCAAACATTATTTTTAAATTGTTTTAATGTGATTTAAAACCAGTTGTCCAAACCAAAGTCAAGGCCGGACGGTCACCCCAAATGATGTTTTCACACTTCAGATGGCAGAAAATGACAAATAACCAACATGTTTAAATAAAATAAGAGTGGGCACATGTAGAAGGAACGTAGTAGACATACATGTTATATTTTTTATTCATTTTTATGTTTATTATTAGGTAAAAAGTTCCATCGGACAGAAAAAGTAAGCGTCACGTCTTTGACCCATAAACATTGTTTGTTGTTGTTGAATGGGATTAACTGAATTGTAATTTGGGAACTTAAAAGGAATGTGACTGTCTGTGTTGGCCGGCAACTATTTTATTTTAGGATGCTTTCACACCTGTGGCCCGTTTGTTTTGTTCCGATTCAGGGGCTAAATCGATACAGTTGTTTCGTTTCTCGTTTGTGGCGTTTGTGTTCACAAGGCAAATGTCTGTACCGGTTCAAAGCTGTTAACAAATGCCATGAACCAGCTGCTCTCTCATTGGTAAGAAATGAAAGCAGAAAGAGTTTCCTCTTCCGTACCCCGGGAAAAACAACAAGCCCCTTTCACATAGAGCAAAGCACAGACCGCTGCCGCCGGCTTTCCCATTCATTTATGTGGAGCTCGGCGGCGGGCGAGAGGCCGCCTGCCGCGGCGTTTGCGCTGTGCAAACCCTGCCCGAATTGAACATTTTTTTATTTCACCGCGCTGTGACGACATCTCGGCACATCCAATAGGAGAGAAGGAGGTGGAGGCTGCGCCGACTCTTCTCCTTGCGCCGCGGAGCACATACACATGAATGGAGTTGTGTCGGTTGCTGTGTGGATTATGTTTTCACTACAAATAAAAAAAGGTCTGGAATGGAAGCGAGCCGAGAACCTAACCCTAACCTCTCCTAGGTGATCTCGGCTCGCTTGTTTTGTGCCGCATCCGAGCGCGTTTGCTGTATTCACATATACAAACCAACCGATCTTCAGGGGGAAATGCTCCCTGTTCCAGAACAACTGCTCCAAACAGGACAGAGGTGAAAGCACCCAGAGGCTGCATCCGAAATTGCATACTTCCACCCTAATGAGTATGCAAAATGAGTATGCGAGATTTTTTAGTGCGTCCGAAACATTAGAACATACTCAATAGTATGCTCTATCCATACTCATTCTGGAGAAATGTATTAGTGTGGATTGATGGACACTAGCTGAGCAGAAACTTCCCACAATGCAATGCAGCGGCGTTTGGTTGCTAAGTGATACATATGTCATAAGTATAATATTATGTATAACAATATTATTAAATAATATTGATATTATAATATTCATATTTAATAATATTATATAATGTCATCTTGTTTCGAACAGAATAAACGGGAAAGAGCGGAGCGGAGCGCTGCTACCGCTGCTACCGCTGCTACCGCTGCTACCGCTGCTACCGCTGCTACCGCTGCTGTGACAGGTTACCATGGTAACAACCCCCCCCTCCCGCTCTTAATAGTACGTCCGAATTAATGCACACTACTGATATTTACTCAAAAGTGTGCCGAATTTAAGTATACACTTTTTAGTATGGCATTTCGGACGCACCGCTAGCCTTTTGTTCACTTTGTTGTTGTTTTTTAATTTACGTTCTTTGTAAATTGATTTCTTGGGAAAAAGGGGCAGATTAAATAAGATTCTTCTTCTTTCTGCTCCCTTTCATTCAGAATTTAGGAACGTTTGTGTTTATATTAAATTGTTTGTCGTTTTATTTTATCAATAAATGAAATAAAGAATAAAAAAATAAACTATCAAAGAAATTATCTAAATATGTCGGCTTATTTTATAGGCTGAGACATTTTCTTCCTCTTGAAACTCTCCCAACTCCGTACCAGTCTCTATTTGAGCCTCATTTAAATTATTGTCATGTTTTTATGGTGTAATACATATCCAAGTTATGTATGTTGACAAATTACAGATCTTACAAAAGAAAGTGATCCGAGTTATATCATGGAGCAAATTTAATGCTCCCTCTGATCCTCCTTTTTATGGATATAAGCTTCTGAAACTTACTGAGTGGAACATTTTCCACGATGTCTGTGTAATGTATAATGTGTAATGTATAATGTAGTGTTTACACTCGATGACAGACAGAAGTAGATGTACTTCGTTACACTACTTAAGTAGTTTTTTTGAGGATTTGTACTACTTCAGTTTTTTTTTTTTAAATCAGGACTTAATAAAATAATGTATTAATTATATTTTGCAAGTAAGATGGTGTTGTATGCTATAAAAGATTTTCAAAAGGAAACTAAAACAAAAATTGTTATCAAATTATGTCTCTTCTTATTAAATTATGACTCATTCTCAAATTATGTCTAACTCTAAAACTATCTGTGAATGTTTATGTACCAATACCTGATGTATTATTTTTACAAGAATATCTTTGCATCTGGGAAATCTGAGGAGGTCTCGGGTTTTTTTTTTAGGTAATAAGGTTATTATATGTATCTGTGTAATTTATAGCTGTTTTGCTGTGTGACTGGGCCCCTAGGAGTTAATCTGTGGAACAGCTTAAATACAGAAATGAAAATGTGGAGCACGTTATTACAATTCAAAAGCACCTATAAATACAAAATGATTAATACGTATAAAACAAAGGAATAATACACATTGGCATGTACTTATGGACATGTACATATGTGTGTGTATGTATGTACAGTATACATACACACACATATGTATATATGTATATATATATGTATATATATATATATATATATATATATATATATATATATATATATATATGTATATATATATATATATATATATATATATATGTACACACACATACATTATTTGTGAATAAACTCTGTTAATAGTGGATAAAAAGGTGAATTAGCCGTTAGCGTTTAGCTCCCCACCTTGCTGTCGTCCATGCCGCGTCAACGGTCCCGTCAGCCGCGAGAAAACACGTCCTAAACCCACGAACTGCGGGTTTAAACACGTCCTAAACCCACGAACTGCGGGTTTAAACACGTCCTAAACCCACGAACTGCGGGTTTAAACACGTCCTAAACCCACGAACTGCGGGTTTAAACACGTCCTAAACCCACGAACTGCGGGTTTACCTCGATTTGGATTCGCTAGAAGACGAAAAATAAGAAGATATGTAGATATTTTTCTCCTCTGTTTACATCGCTGTTCTTCTTCTTCTGCTGCTGCTGCTTCTCCTCCGGCAGCTCGAGAACAGCTCAGCGCCGCCTCCTGCTGGGGGGGAGCTGGTACTGCAGCCTCCTGCTGGCTGGGAGCTGGTACTACAGCCTCCTGCTGGCGGGGAGCTGGTACTGCAGCCACCACGACCCTCCCGGTCCAGGGTGGAGTAGAACCTCATAACAAGTTTTTAGTTTGAAATAATATTTCAATATTATTATATTATAATTATAAATCAATATATCATATCATATAATCATATAATCAATATATATATATGTATGGACGTATGTGTATATACTGTATTTATATGTATATGTATTTATATGTATATGTAAGTATATGTATATATATGTATGTATATGTAAGTATATGTATATATATGTATGGACGTATGTGTATATACTGTATTTATATGTATATGTATTTATATGTATATGTAAGTATATGTATATATATGTATGTATATGTAAGTATATGTATATATATGTATGGACGTATGTGTATATACTGTATTTATATGTATATGTAAGTATAATTATATGTGTATATGTATATGTATATACTGTATACATATATATGTACTTCGAACATGAAACAGTAGTGAAAACACAACCAAACAATAATAATCAATAAGAAATAAGAAAAAAAACTCCCAGATGACTTCTTAACACCGTCCTTTAGTTTCTCTCTTTCAGAAGCTCTTTAGAGGAGCTGTCCGGTTCTGAAACCAAATCAATCGATGCCAGGTAAGTCGATCACCGATCACTATCAGCGCATTTTCACACGCAGCACTGCTACCTAATGCACTAATTCCCTGCTGCCTGTGCGTTATGTGTGTTATAATGAAAAAGTAAGATGATAAATATACTTCAATGACCCTTTTTCATGGTGAAAACAAGACTGCAACTAAATAAGAAGTAGTCTTGGTAAGAGAATAATGAGGAAATGTATTGTTTTTTTATTAAATGTGAAAGATGGACGGATTAGGACAAATTATCTTAACGATCAGCATATAGGACCACATTGTATTCTCGTGACTAGTAAACAGAATCCTTCACCTCAAAAAAATATTCTGAAGTTTATTTAGCTGCTTGACCTGTCGCAACCGGTGGATGAGCCATCTGGGAGCGGGGACAGACCAGCACCACCAACCTCCCCAGCTCCAAGTACCGAGTCCGAGGAATATGTCGCCCTACACGCACTCCCGCGTGTCCCCGAGCTCCAACCTGCACCAGCAAGGACCGGCGTCCGCATGCGTGGCGGCCGCACACAGCGGCCTGCTATCAGCACCTGCACCTGCAGCGAGACGCTGGTGGAGCTGGAGAGGGAGAAGCTCGGAGTGCTGCGGCGTATAGAGGGAAACCTCGAGAGGTCCACTGCCCTCCAGCCAGAGCCGGATTAACGCAAAGGCAAACTAGGCATGTGCCTAGGGCCCGATTGACAGGGGAGGGGCCCAGACAGAAGGACAAATTATTATTATTTTTTTTTGTCTGCACACATATTTATGGTTGATACCATGGCGGTAAAAACCTAAGGCATATATATATATATATATATATATATATATATATATATATATATATATATATATATATATATATATATATATATATATATATATATATATATATATATATATATATATATGTGCATTATTACTATATTTAGTATACATACATATATATACATACATACGCATACATACGCACAGGGCACAGTGCGAACCCTGCGACCGCACGGGGCCTCACGCCCCAAGGGGCCTCGCGCTGTGGGCCGTTTTTTTTTTCATTTTTTTTTTCTTTTTTCATTTTTTTTCCTTTTTTCCCTTATAAATATCAACAGTCACGTTCCATTACAGACCTAAATGTGTACTAGTCTGTGCATATCAATAAATATATGTGCAATGATGCCCCTGTCTGTTGTTCAATACAACTGATCAGACCAAGCGCAGACACAAGCTGCTCTGATCCAGACGGGTGGAGTGTGGAACAAACTGTCACACAATGTCGAGAGAACGAGACAGATTCAGGAAATTTCCATCAGGGGATGAAAAAAAGAAAAAAATGAAAGAAAATGCAAGAGTTTAATGCCTCTCTGAAAGGCTCGTTTGATAAATTTGTTACAAAAATCACCGATCCGACCGAGTCTCAAGCAGCGGTGTGGCCCAGATGCCCGTCGAGGCAAGCCCAGATGATGATGAGGCAGGGGAAGGTATCCAGTATTTTGCTAATTGGAGAGTTAAAATTGCGCATATAGACACCCGATCCGACCTGAAAAACCCAAAACCCCCCCCGGCCATTTCGCACAGGGCCTTGCAAATCTCCCAGACGGCTCTGCATACGCATACACATACATACACATACACATACACATACAGACATACATACTACAGCACATTTTGTCTTACTACAAACTTTATTGGTCTTTGTAGATTTGACTTCTTATTTAACTATTCAATTTAATCAACACATTTAATTAAGATTTTCTGCAAAATGCAATAGCTTAAAACATTTATCTTATTTTACTCTTTTTACATAGCAATGCTGACACCTATTGGTGATTTGCTGGTACTAATACCTTAACAATGATACTCGCAATCGATAAGATACGGATAATTTAATAGCATTTAATAGAGCGGTGTAATAACGTATAAATAATACAAATCAAAAAATAGTCTGATAGACTGTTTAATATACAACACATAACTTATTTTGGAATACAAAGAACCAACTTGACTATGACTATGCTATGTAAAATGTTAATTCACTTTTATTAGTAACTTTGGGAAGTTTAAGATTTCAATTCATGAATAACATCAATGGAGGGGGGCCCAAAAATCACAATCTGCCTAGTGTAGTCCATTTATTTAATCCGGCTCTGCCTCCAGCAGCAGATGATTAGAGCTGCAGCGGAGACAGATGCCACTTCTCGAAGCGCCGTACAGCCGACCCTCCGGAGGGCGACTCTCCCTGTGAATCATGATTACATGGTCCTGCGATGGACTGGTGACAGTGTCCAGGGTGAACCCCTGCCTCTCACCTGAAATAAGCTGGGATAGACTCCAGCAGACCCCCGTGACCCAATGGATAAAGCGGTATAGTAAATGGATGGATGGATGTCGGTTACATTACACTATCATGTTCGAAATAAAGAATTTTGAATTTGACAATCATATTTTCTTCTGTCAAGTTCCCAGCAATATAAACGTCATACATCCGGTAATTAACCCTTATTTTGAAAATCTGAAACGGGACACTTCCGGTGCCAAATATTGGATTAAAGATGCAAACTAAACGTCTCTCATTGCTTTACCATGCAGCGGTTACATTCTTTATAATGCTCCGAACCAACCAGCAAAAAAGCTGTATAAATTGACCAGCATATGCCGCATTTACCATAACAGCAGAACCCGGTTGGCCAGGTGGCTAATCAACTGGTGTGCATTTGGAGCAGACGCCGTCAATAAAGTAAATAAATTTAAGAATATTCCCAAAACTGACACATGCAATAAACACTCATGATAACATGCAACCAAATCACAGCTGACGTAACTAAAATACTCAATTGTCATTTATGCAGTCCAGCATCAGAACATCAACTTAACTCCTTCCCTGTGATGTCACTCACATAAATCCCACAAAAATGTATGAAATAGAATGTATTGCTGAGTTACAGCAAATTGGTGTTTCATGGCGAGTCTTCAAAATGACCTCAAACTTCGCCAAATCATTATGGTCAAGCTCTCTAGTAAAAGTGCATTTTAGCGTCGGCCATGTGTCTAGATTGTACAAACGAAGTTATGAGCCAATCTGATCAAATCCATGGGAGGAGTTTGTTAAAGTACAAGGCCTGGAAATGACCAGAATTCATGAAAAATGACATTTTCTGTTCAAAATGCAGGACTTCCTGTGTGAGGTAGAGCATGGGTCCAAGAGACCTTTTTGTAGGTCTTTGGCTGATACAATAGACACATAAAAAGATGGTAAACTTCACTCAGTGCAGAGACCAAAGAATATAAAAGTATTTACAACATATAATCATAAGACAGACCCATATCAAATCTACCATTTTTAGGGAAGATTCTCGAAAAGGTTGTCTACAAACAGTTGTATTTGCATCTGTCAAGCAACAATCTGTTTGATGTTAACCAGTCTGGTTTTAGAGTGAATCACAGCACTGAAACTGCCTTAGTCAGAGTGGTAAATGATCTTAAAATTAGCACAGATAACCAACGAGTCTCTATTTTAGTACTTCTTGATCTTAGCGCAGCTTTTGATACTGTGGACCATAAAATTCTTTTACACCGTTTAGAACACTATTTAGGCCTTAAGGGTATAGCTCTTAACTGGTTTTTATCTTATCTTACTGGAAGATCTTTCTCTGTGTCTGTTGGTAGTCATGAGTCGGATAAGATGAGCATTCCATATGGTGTCCCTCAGGGGTCAATTTTAGGTCCTCTTTTATTTAATATATACATGCTGCCTCTTGGAGCCATAATTCAAAGACATAATGTCTCCTACCAATCATATTCAGATGACACACAGTTATATATTTCTGTTTCGGCCAACAACCTTGACCCAGTAAACAACCTCATCCAGTGTATTACAAACATCAGTTCTTGGATGGGTAAAAGATTTTCTCCGGCTTAACCAGGACAAGACCGAGATTCTGTTAGTTGGTCCCAAAGCCCTGAGGCAGAAAATTCAACCTCATCTAACATATCTACCTGTTAACCCATGTGAAAATGTCAAAAACTTGGGTGTGCACTTAGATGCTGACCTGAGTTTCCACAGACACATCTGTAATATTTCTAAGACTGCATTTTATCATTTGAGAAATATTGCAAAGGTTAGATGTTTTTTATCTCAGTCTGATTCCGAGAAACTAGTGCATGCTTTTATTTCTAGTAGACTGGACTATTGTAACGCGCTATTCGCTGGACTGCCAAAGCAGTCACTCAATAAGCTACAGCTCATCCAGAATGCGGCCGCTAGAGTACTGACCAGAACCAAGAAATCTGACCATATCACTCCTATTTTATCAAAACTCCACTGGCTCCCAATAAAACAAAGAATTGATTTTAAAATTCTTCTTATAGTTTATAAATGTTTTAATGGTCTGGCCCCCTCTTATGTCTCTGACATGCTCAGTTTATATGTACCGAAAAGATCCCTTAGATCTCTGAACAAAGATCTCCTAATCATACCCAGGATAAATTCTCAATCAGCATATGGTTCATTCAGTCATTACGGTCCCACACTCTGGAACTCTGTACCACATGAACTACGCTCTGCTTCATCACTGGCCTCTTTTAAAAGTAAATTAAAAACATATCTTTTTTCACAAGCTTTTAGCTAGTTTGTTGGAATCAGTACTATAATTTTAATTTTAATATCTTTTAATTTCCATCATCTCTTTTATCATGTTTTATGTTTTTGTGTTTTATTGTACTTTTTATGTGTTTTTATGTGTGTTAGCACATTGAGTTTATGCTTGTCATATGAAATGTGCTATATAAATAAATCTGATTTGATTTGATTTGATAAGTGGAAATGTACCTTTTGACACACTCACTGTTCAATATGGAATTACATGTAACACATTTTTAGAATACCAACAACTCAAGTTCATAATAAGTAAAAAATATAAACTCAACCAACTGGATCTGCAACTTCCTAATTAGGGTAACAGAATTACTTAATCTCAACACCCGAAAAGCACTATCAAAACTATACAGATTAATGTCCAAAATAGATAACTCAGTCTCTCTTCCGATCTCAAAATGGGAGCCTGACTTATCTCTTAACACTAATCAAATCTCTTGGTCACAAATATGTTATATAATACATTCGCTATGACCAAAAATCCAAACTTACAACTAATACAGTACAAAGTTCTTTACAGAACACATTATACAGGACAAAGGATGTTCCAGATGGGTTTTGTGACTTCTAATATCTGAACAGAGCACAGAGAACATCCCTGATAATTATATGCATGCTTTATGGTTTTGTGCACCGATACGGAAGTTCTGGATGGAGATAAGTGAGGATTTATCCACATGGCTCAATTACAGAATTCCAGTGTGCCCCACACTATGAATGCTAGGTCACTTGGGGGACATCCACATGGAGCCTAACCTGGCTCACTTGGTTCTCACTCCCTTATGTATTGCAAAGAAAACGTGACTAATTCATGCCAATGAAGGTCAAGTACTCAAAACTGAGTCAGATGACACCACCCACGACTCATTCAAAAGTTATAGCAGAAAATAGGGACTATCAAATATTGACCAATCAGAAGAAGGGGCGGGGCTAATTTGCCCCAATTATGTTCAAGGACTCAAAACAGAGTCCGATGACACCACCCACGAATCTTTATGTCAAACCATTCAAAAGTTATGGCAGATGATCAGATGAAGGGGGGGGCGCGCTTTTTGGCGTCTATCGTCGCCATGGTAACACTTTTGACTGAGAAAAGTAACGCGCATTGTCGCAGGATCGAGACGCACATTTTGATGTATAACACACCTGGGTGCACGTTACGGTTTGGGGGAACGCCAAAATTACAGCATTAATTCAAAATGGCCAACTTCCTGTTCGGTTTCGGCCATGGCGCCAAGAGACTTTTCTTTAAGTTGTGACATGATACAGGTGTGTACCGATTTTCGTGCATGTACGTCAAACTGTATTGTGGGGCTTGAGGCACGAAGTTTTCTAGGGGACGCTGTTGAGCCATTTTGCCACGCCCATTAATGCAAACCATTAAATATCACATTTTTCGCCAGGCCTGGCTTGCGTGCAAAATTTGGTGACTTTTGGGGCACGTTTAGGGGGGCAAAAAGGCCCTCATTTCGTCGGAAAAATAAAAATACTGAGAAAAAAAAAGCAGCGATGAACGGGCCCTCGCACCCTTGTGCACGTTCAGGCGTGCTGCAGTGGAAGCGCTTGTATGACTTGCATGTAGATTCTTCAGGCCTGGACATTTAGCGGATGACACTGCATGTACGTCAAACCGTACGGTGGGGCTTGAGTCACAAAGTTTTCTAGGGGGCGCTGTTGAGCCATTTTGCCACGCCCATTAATGCAAACCATTAAATATAAAATCTTTCGCCAGGCCTGATTTGCGTGCAAAATTTGGTGACTTTTGGGGCACGTTTAGGTGGGCAAAAAGGCCCTCCTTTCATCGGAAAAAAAAAAAAAAAGGAAAATTCCTACAGATACAATAGGGCCTTCGCACTGTCAGTGCTCGGGCCCTAATAAGCAAACTGTTGTAGGTGAATGATTACATGACGTAATAGAGATCTGAGTGGACAAAACAAAGGGCCATGAGATCAAAAACAAGTTGTGCAAGTCCACTGTTTGAACTCAACTGCAGCTTTGTATTAATCAGTAGCAGCTGTTACCACTGAGCAATCACTTCCTTTGGCACTGAACATCATATAAAAGCAGCTCTTCCAGGATCAGATCATTGTCCCTGTGATCTGAACCTTGTGTTACCCTCAATTTGTAAGGGCTGCAGCTAGGCTAGCATTGAAGGTGTCTGTATTCATTTGCCTCATAATGAGGTGAGTAAAATGCTATCAGGTTTCAGAAAGCTGGTGTTGCCCTTGTAACTTTTATTCTCTTTAAAATGGTGGTTGGGATAAAAAGTTGTCTTTGTACCTCTAGTGACTTCATACTGGAAAGAAGTGGCAGCCTTACACATTTTGAGTGCATGTGTTCTGAACTTTGATCATACCTGCTCTGTATACAGGGTGTTGTGGACTTCTTTCCTACTGATTGGAAGTATCACCTGTGCTCCTCAAGGAGGTAAGCTGCCTTGAAATCCCCAACAGCAGTTGCATCTGAACTTGCAGTGTAACTGCAATTCCTGAAATCTCCTCAGGTAGTGACTCCACATGGATGTACTTGACTTCAAACCAAGATCCAGCCAGGCCAACTCCTGAGAAACCCAGAGGACAAGCAAGTGGTTCTGGCACTTACCGGTTACCAGGCTCTCACTACAGCAGTGGCACAAACATCGCTGGAGCTGCTAGCCCTTCTGGTTCTGGGCCAGTGTCTTACAGCACCAACATTGTTAGGGGTTCTGGGCCACTATTTTACAGCACCAACACTGCTGGGAGTTCTGGGCCAGTAATTTACAGCACCAACACTGCTGGGGGTTCTGGGCCAGCATCTTACAGCACCAACACTGCTGGGGGTTCTGGGCCAGCATCTTACAGCACCAACACTGCTGGGGGTTCTGGGCCAGCAGCTTACAGCACCAATACTGCTGGGGGTGCAGGTTCCTCTGGTTATGGACAACATGGTTCCCAGAAGAGGCAGTTTGGTGTGCCGGGCAGCCAACAGCAGGTTGCAGAGGAGAACTGGACCTCATCTGATGGGGAGGAGCCGGTCTTCACGCCTGTAAGTGACGAGGATCAAGTGTACGCTTACAAGTCTCGGTCCCGCTACAACAAGAACCGCTTCCTGTTCAGCCAGTCACGCTACACCAAAACAGAACCACTTCACCCCCAGGAGCCAGTCTTCCCATACCCTGGCGAGACATCTCAACAAAGCAAGCATGGATTCTGAACATGGGTCTGGTGAGGCTGCCTTCCTACTATGAACTTTGGTGCTTATAATGGCTGACTCATCTTTGTCTTGCAGGTCCTTATGTTCCAGAGGCGATGCTGCTTCCAGCTGACTAAATAAATGGCTTTTTAAGGAATTTAAACTGTCTTGTGGGAACTTTGTAATTTTTGTGGCCTTTGTTTTGTCACCAGTGAGATGGTGGAGCTTCTCCATGTGGAGTACCTCAAGTTGACAGGCAGTCCTGCATGTTACCCTGCTTGGCAGACCTTGCAAGGTCTGCATGCCTGAGTCCAATGACTCTGGTGTTGGAACTAGCAGTTATTGGCAATCCTCAGACCTAACTTGCCCAGGCCTGGGGCCTTGTGTTCAAAAGGTGCATGGATTTCACCCAAAATCCTTGCAGTTTTAGCAAATACCAAATGTTCAGTTCTGGATTGCATGTGACACTGACTGCTCCTCCATGACCACAACACTCAACCCTGGTTGATGCTAGGAGATCAACCTGGCTATAGAATCCAGGGACATGTAATTACATGTGGGTGACTCAACCAGGTTTGGGATATTGCACAACGGCAACAAATATTCAATGTAGCACTGCTGCATCCATAGGTCTAGGGATGCTGTATTTCATCAATCTCCAATCCTCAAGTTGTTCCTTGCAAGCCAAAATGCTAACGCTAGCTCTGAGCCTGTAGCAACTTCGAAAAGACAGTCACAGCCAGCGACCAAAATGTGGTGCTTCAAGCTATCACTTCACTCAAAATGGATTTGCTGGCAAAGATCGAGGGAAAGGTCACGGCTGCCCAATCTGCAGAACTCCGCAGCCAGTTTGACCAGCTCCGGGCCGAACTACGAAGTGCTGTGGAGTAGCGTGTTATCAAACTGGAGTCGGCGATGGGAGGCCATTTAGACTCTACCATGCTAAAAAATGACCACCGTTAACCATGCTGAAGGAACGGAGTGAGGATCTGGAGGAGAGGTCACGACGCTCAAACATCCGCATTACGTGAGTGAAAGAGGGACGAGAACATGGCGGCCGTGTGACTGAGTTTATCGCCAGCCTGCTGAAAGACGCCTTGAACCTCGAAGACGCTGCTCTTGGATCGGGCTCACCGCACCCTCCGCAGCACACCGACCGATGACAACGAACCACCACAAGCCTTCGTAGTCAGGTTGTCAATATTTTTCTGAGGAGATCATGAAGAAAGCCATAGAAATGAAGTCGCATCCTCCCTGACTTCACCCAGGCAGTGAGCAAGCAGCGAGCCGCCTTCAACGAGGTGAGGGGTCTGCTGCGGAACTGCAAGGGAGTCCGCTTCGGACTGCAATACCCTGTGGTTTTGAGGATTACAACACAAGACGGCCGGGAGACGAGCTTCAAAGACCCGGCGCGAGCAAAGGATTTCATCCTGAAGAGCCTGACTAATGTCAAGTGACGGCCTTGGACATGTTGGCGCCCGGTGGTTATCAGATTAACACTGACTGCCATGGTGATTTAAGTCCTGTAAAGTGAGTTGCCGATGGTCAGGTAACGTAGCATTAATTATTGTTATTGTTAATGACAGCCTTATGTTTAGGACAAGCACAGTGGTGCCAACATCAGTTTCAGGTTCATAATAAGTGATGGCTTATGTTAAGACAGGGTTGCTTAAATACTAATAGTGGCTACTTGTTCTTAAGTTGCTCATAGATGGACTTTTAGCCAAATTGTGTTAAGGATTTTGTTTTGTAGTATATGGCCTGTAGTAGAAATGTTGGTCATGTAACAAGGAGCAACCCGGACATTAAAGACCAAATGTGGATGCATAGCTGCCTCGGTGGCGCACAATACCTAACTGGGGAATGAATGCGGCACTTGTTATCGCTGTAACGCTTTTCCCTGCTCACCTCCGTTGTTGCCACTCTTCATTATAAGCTCAGTTGAGAACGGGACATTTACAGCAGCCTGTACTATAACAATGTTGCTAATCTTGAGCTATGTCTATGATGTTCGTTTGTACGATTCATTTGTCTAAGCCTACATGTTCAGTTATTAATGGGTTATACATGGGTCGAGATAGGCTATATCAGGGTTGTCCAAAGTCGGTCCTCGAGGGCCGGTGTCCTGCAGGTTTTAGATGTTTCCCTGCTTCAGCACACCGTGATAAAAGTAGCTGTGTCACCAACAGAGTTGTCCAGTGACCTTGATGGCAAGCTGGTGACGGCCGTTAATTTGAATCAGGTGTGTTGATGCAAGGAGACATCTAAAACATGCAGGACACCAGCCCTCGAGGACCGACTTTGGACACCCCTGGGCTATATTGACTAGGGGTGTAACGGTACACAATAATCTCGGTTCGGTACGTACCTCGGTTTGGAGGTCACGGTTCGTTTCATTTTCGGTACAGTAAGAAAACAAAATGCAAAATATAAACGTGCTAGTTGTTTATTACACACACACAAAATAACATTGGCTCTACGTGTGCCGACGCTAGGACCCCGCGGATGCCTGGTGTGTCGTTGGGCGGTTTTTTCCTTCATGCCTCCCTGCAGCATCACATGCAAACACAAACACACGTACCTGGCAGAAACATTTCTTTATATAATGTTGTCTGTCGCCCGCGATATTTTTTCTTTTTTTGGACGGCGCCATAGTTGGCTGGCTACAAACTCTATACATCCCATAATGTATAATAATATGCCCGCGCTCTCAGCAGCGGTACTCGCATCGTTATGGCTGATTTATGGTTCTGCGTTACACCAACGCAGAGCCTACGGCGTAGGGTACGCAGCGAGCGGCCGTACGGTGCACGTCGCTGCGTACCCTATGGCGTAGGCTCTACGTCGATTTAACGCCGAACCATAATTCAGGCTTTACTAGGCAACGAAGGAGGTTGACTCACGTTGCAGAACAGCGCTGCAGACGCGCTCATAAACGTAAATGATCAGTTTTTTTTTTTTTAGGCCTGGCCAGGACCCGCCAGGCCTAAGCAATGGTAGGGGAAACACTGGACTTGTCACAATTATGTGCTTAGCTCTTTAGTTCTTCATTAGTTAGTGCTTTTTTCTTTAATCTTAATAATTTCTCGGTGTGAGCGCAACTGCAGCAGCGCTCTGCTCCACAACGTGCGGTCCTTTACTTAATATGTCCGTGTGGAAACTCGTTCGGTACGCCTCCGTTCCGAACCGAACACGCTATACCGAACGGTTCAATACAAATACATATACCGTTACACCCCTAATATGGACACAATGTATGCCAGGCCTTTTTTTTCTGTCTATAGAGCAGCTTGGAAGCTTAAAGCTTTGAGTACTACAAGAGCAATATGATTCAAGTTCTTTGTTCTGACTCTTAAGTGTGGGCTCACATGGTAAGTTTTTTAAGTTTAGGGTTAATTGGAAGAGAATGCAGTCTCTCTCGTGAGAGAACAGCACTATATTATGCTGGGTTATGTTAGTTTTGTATATAGTTGTATTTGTATTGTATTTTATTTTTAAAGGAAAAGAACCAGGGACAGTAAATATCAATAATAACATTTTCATGTAAATATGCTAGATTATAGCCAGTGACTAATTTGCATCTTTAGTCCCTGGGGCAGGTTGATGTAAAAGAAGGTTCCAGACACACATACATACAGTCCAAGAAATGATGACACACAGCAGTAAAATACAATAATAAATACACAATAGAAGAAAATACAATAAAATACACTAAGATGTAATATGAGTGCAGACTTGATTCTCTAGAAGCCATGTTCTTAAGTGTTTAATGAAGGAGGGTTAGGGTGGGTGTGTCTCGTATGGCATTTGTTCCTGTGTTCCATGTATGAGATGCTCAGTATGAAAACGCTGACTGCCCAAAAGCACTTTTTCTGAATGGGACAATACAGTCACCTCTAGATCCTGCTCTGGTTAACCTGTTCATGTTTTTCTTTATAAATATATTTAATGGAGGTGGAGCCAGACCATGGATGATTTTATATACAAGGATGCAATCTGAGTATTTAATTATATTGTCCCAGCTCAAAAGTTCATATTTCTTGAAGATTGCACAATGGTGATATGTGTTGGACTTTTTATCTAGAATTTTCAAAGACTGTTTCTATGCAATCTCTACAGGCTTTAGTGTGGATTTACGGTACATGCCATTGCATGCTTGTTGCTTGTTATACAGTAGGTGATATGCTACTACTAAGAAACAGTTTGGATGAATCAACAGTTAAATTATTTCAAATGTATCTGAAGTTAGAGAGATTACATTTTATTTGATTCATTGATTGACTGTGTTAATATTTTTTTTCTTTTTCTCTTCTTTCTTCTCATTTCTGCCTCCTATCCTTTTATTTTCCACTGCCAGAAACGGGGGTGCAAAAAGTGCAAGAGGTCTTATGCCTCTTTCGACACAATTGGTGACATGTTTAGGGGGTTCAATGGCATCGTCTGAAGGGCTCTGGTGATGGCTTCAGGTAATATACTGTAGGCAGAGTGGACTCAATACTGACAAGTTGGAATGTACTAAATCACCCTGTAAAACGAAATAAGGTATTCACACACTTACGCAAACTTAAAACTGACATAGCATACTTACAAGAAACCCATCTGCTAATCGAGGACCGTCCTAAACTTTGCAAAGGAGGTTTTACACAAGTCTATCACTCCACTCTTAACAGCAAAAGTAGGGGAGTTCCTTATGCATAGAAATGTACAGTTTATAGATGAGGCTATTATAAAGGACAGGGACGGTCGGTACATAATAATTCAGGGCAAATTATTTAATATGCCTGTGATCTTGTATGATCAAGAATGTGTATGCTCCTGACTGGGATAATGTACAGTTTTTCAGCAATTTCTTTTCACTCCTACCTAACTTGGACAAATATAACTTATTATTAGGAGGAGACCTAAGTTGCGTTCTACACCCAACTTTGGATCGCTCTAGCCCTACAGCTACCACAATCAATAAATCTGCACAATGCATTCATTATTTTCTCCAGGCATATGGTGTGTGTAACCCCTGGAGATTTAGATACCCGTCATCCAAACAGTTTTCTTTTTACTCACCGGTGCATCTAACATACTCCAGGATTGACTATTTTCTACTGGACAGTGAACTACTTCCCTTAATAACACAGGTGGAGAGTGACAGTATAGTCATTTCGGACCACAGTCCAGTTTTACTGAAGCTTCGCTTTCCAGAAAACTCGCTCCCCCAGGCCCCAGCGTACATGGCGTCTCAACTCAAGACTTATGGCAGATCAGGATTTTGTTAAATTCATAGAGGCTCAAATGAACCTCTTCCTTGAAATTAATGGATCCCCAGAGACAAGCTACGCCACTCTGTGGGAAACCTTAAAAGCATACGTGAGGGGAAAAAATCATTTCATATCAGGTAAGTGAAAATAAGAGGAAATCAAAGCGTACCATAGAAATAAGGGATTGAATTAAAACGATTGACCAGTTACATTCAACAGCACCTTCTGAGGAGTTACATAGGGAGAGAATATAAAGGGTCTGCATTGACGTCACTTCCCCACTGGACCAGCCCCCTTACTCACACTGAGTGGCAAAACATCAGCAAAAACAGCTGCAACTAGTGGAGAAGACGGGATAACAGCCGATTATGGGCTTAAATTAAAGGCAGTTGGACTTGACAGTGACCCGTACAGTTACCCCAAGAACCAGTGGTCCATGGACATTAATATTTGGTACAGTTACCCCAAGAACCAGTGGTCCATGGACATTAATATTTGGTACAGTTATCAAGAACCAGTGGTCCATGGACATTAATATTTGGTACAGTTATCAAGAACCAGTGGTCCATGGACATTAATATTTGGTACAGTTACCAAGAACCAGTGGTCCATGGACATTAATATTTGGTACAGTTACCAAGAACCAGTGGTCCATGGACATTAATATTTGGTACAGTTACCAAGAACCAGTGGTCCATGGACATTAATATTTGGTACAGTTACCAAGAACCAGTGGTCCATGGACATTAATATTTGGTACAGTTACCAAGAACCAGTGGTCCATGGACATTAATATTTGGTACAGTTACCCCAAGAACCAGTGGTCCATGGACATTAATATTTGGCCACAAATCCAGTTTCCTGATATTTATATGTATATATATGTATATATGTATGTATACTTAATTTCTAGACCGGGGAAATACACGAAGCAAAGCTTAAAGGCTTACAAAAGTCTTGACGCTTGGTCCGACTTTAAGGCAGGATTTGTTGGCGAAATTAAAGTGATGAGGACAACGAACTTTATGATTTGACCGTTTAACGTTAGCTACCCAAAAATCCAACTGTGGCAGGGTGGAGAGGTTGATGGGACACGCGCACCTGTGTCCCATCCGCCTGAGTGGCGCGCTCTCCACCCTGCCTGCCTTATAAGGCAGAGCTGGTTCGGAGGAGTGGAAGGCTGGCGTGAGGTGCTTGTGCACTGTGTGTTGGTGATCTGATCTAATAAAAAGGGTTCTGCACGAAGCTCCGTGTCTCTCCATCCTGTCGGTCGGGCCCCCGTGGCACTCACCGTGCTACACCAACATTACCTGATACAAAATGGAAACCACAAATCCACATTTCGGTGTCTGGAATCCAGTTGTGAATTGCAGCGATCCATTTGTCTCTCTTAAGCTTATTTTTCGTCAGTCTGTAAAACGATAACTCCGATTTCTTGCTAAATCTATGAGTACAGTCAATCGCACAACAGCTCTTTCCCATTTTAGATGTTTTCAAGTTGCTCAAACTGAAAGTTTACGCTGCCACTCAGTCTTTCTGACACTCAGTCTTTCTGACACTCAGTCTTTCTGACACTCAGTCTTTCGGACACTCTGACGTCATGCACATTCCCTCTATAACTACAGACTGAATTCGACATTAAACAGCGAGAATGCCGAAGACCTCCACTTGAAATCACAGCATACTCACTATGAACATGGTAAGCGGGCTGGTAAGCTTCTATGCCACCAACTAAAACAATCGGCAGCAGCTTTATAGCTGCAGTTAGAGCTAGTGAGGGGCTCATTGTGACAGACCAGCAAGGGATTAACAGTCAGTTTAAACTCTTCTGTGAGGATTTGTACACCTCCTCCGAGGGAAACAGTGAACAGGTGGAGGGGTTCTTTACTAGTCTTGAGATGCCGTCTCTGGACGAACCAGATAAATCCAATCTTGAAAGTGATATAACAGCAGCTGACATTGATAACGCTGTCAAGAAACTAAAGTCAGGGAAAGCGCCAGGCCCGGACGGGCAGGCCAGCTGACAGTCTTGCCTGGACCCGGATAAAATAATCTAAGATGGGCCGACTGCGCCCGGATTGGCTGCGCTGTTTCTTACCTTGCTCTACGCTGATTTTATTTATTCCAGCTTCACCGTCACCACCTTTTTTTTTAAATATTTGTGTAGAGAATCTCTGAGGCCTCTATTTTCTTCTTCTCTTCTTCTCTTTTCTCTTCTTTTCTGAGCACCGTAGTTGTGCTGACCGGACATTTTGAGCGCACTGAACTTCAAATTAAATGATAACATCAAATTTTGATCAGCGGTCAACCATTTTTGTGTTGGGGTTGGGGGGGTTCTTGACCATTATTTCAAGGACAATTAGGAAGAAAACAAATAACAAGCTTTTATGTCACTCAAATACTACATATTTTTTCCACAAATAGGCATATTTTGAAACATTTTGAAAAATGATTCCATAATTTAATGAGGGTCCAGTTCTGCCCCCCCCCTACCCTGGGCCCGCGACAACAGACCAGTTTGTCCCCCCCTATCGGCAGGCGTGCGGACGGGTACCCAGTCGAGTTCTATAAAATGTTCTCTCCTAAGTTAACTCCCCTGTTATGTAAGGTATTTAAAGGCATTTCAGAACTTTTAGCATTTGTTTCTCATTTACTTCTGTCACTGCTTTTCAAACCGCTCTTCCACCAGAAACTGATGGGTAACTGAACACAGTCTCGCACACTGGAATCTCCAAGGATGAGCCTGTACTAGTCACATACTCAGAATATTTCCCCAGTCCCACTGGGTCGTAGCAGGAAGAATGCCAAAACAAATGTCATAAAGCAAAAACAGAACAATTCAAGCACTAAATGCTCAAATTAAAATCTCAAAAAACAATTTAAAGAGCTCCACCGCTTCCTTACTGGACTCTTTAAACAATCAATATAACAGGAACAATATACAGTCATTATATCTACTCAAACAGGCCTGTGTTGAAAAAAATTGATTTTCCGATTCAAAATCGATTCTCATTAATTCCTAAAAATCGATTCAAATGTCTAAAGAGCGATTTTTTTTTTCCATCATTACATTACAACTTTTGGTATTTTTGTGTTTATGCCCAAAAAAGGATGTTTTGTTGGACACAATGTTTTTGCCTTTGAATATGTTTAAAGGTATGAAAACATTAAAGTTTTCAGTTATAATTGCATAAATTGTCTATATTTCATTGCTTTATATACCGTACTGTCTTGGGGTTACATTTGCATAAAATGCTAAAAACCAAATTCTCAAAAATAAAAAAACCCAAAAAAGACCGAAAATGGAAAAAAATAAAACCGGAATCTGGGAAAAAATAAAAGCAATTTCATCCGTCTCTGTTTGCTGCCCTGGATCTGTTTGGTGATTCTGCCCCTCAGATGTTTCTGAAAGCAGTTCTATCAGCATTCTGGGAGCTGATTGGTCCTTACAGCATCATTAGCTGCAATACTTGCTATTGAATCTCAATATAATACTAGTATTAATATGTTGCAGAATTACAGTCATATAATTCATGCAACAGCTGAAAAAACAGTTTTAATAACACTAACCCAAATCAATATTGGAATCGAATCAGATCGAACCAAATCTTGATAATCGATTCTGAATCTTAAGAATTGATTGATTGAAACCTTTATGGAAAATGAGTTGCCAAACATATCATGACATTCAAAAGAGGAAGACAAACAGAAAAACAGAGTCGACAATGCAACAATACATATAAACACCCTGCTGGTCCAATAAACACGAAGTGCTGGTAATTGTTTGCCAAAGTGCAACATGTGCAGATAAGAGTCCAAGTCAGTTAGCCTTGACATTTTCTTCTTCCGTAGAGAGATGATCCAAGTTTAGTAGACTTAATACATCATTTGCTTGCAAGTGGCTCAAACATACATCAGGTGTCTGGATGCAGAAGGGACAGAGTTTTAGGATGTATAGTACTTTGAACACCACAAAATGATGAAGACTAAACACTAAAGTTGTCATAACAGGTAATTGCAGCTGTGTGTGACAACAGAGCCACAAAATATTAGTCAGAACAAACTGTACCCAGGCTAATATTTCCAGCACAGTCACATAACACCACTTTTATAACATGTTCTGTAATTAATTTAAAAAAAAACTATAGCTGCAAGACAACCAACACTGCCTGCGGACAGAGAACGTTGCTTTTGTGGCATTCAGGGACATTTGTAAAGAACGGTTTCTACAGCATA
Source organism: Cololabis saira (assembly GCF_033807715.1). Lineage (NCBI taxonomy): Eukaryota > Metazoa > Chordata > Actinopteri > Beloniformes > Belonidae > Cololabis > Cololabis saira. The sequence goes on from NC_084609.1 coordinate 30,013,828, forward strand.
ATGATGCCTGTTGGTGTTCACAGCCACTAAAACTGAATGGGCAAGTCTGTAAAGAAGAAAAGCAGATTCCAGCAGTAAAACACTTTAAAGAATAATTACATTCATTGTCTTGATGAGGCTTTTATATCATTGTCATCACTCACCGTTCACAGAAGAGTTCAGTGTGGATAACATAAAAAAAAACACGAGTTCCCACTCAAATTCATCTGAGGTTGCTGCATGGTGTTGGAGCCACAAACTCAAGACCTCAAACTTCTTCAGGGAAGGTATTTTCCAGTCCTCGCCACCTGGAAATAATCTTCAGTTGCAGGTTTGGCAGGGAGGTGCATGTCTGTATATGTAGCTGCAGGTTTATTTTATAAGCATACAATGCAATGTGTGTATGCTGCAAAAAATAATGCTCTCGGAACACAGTGTATATGATTTGATTTTGATTGGATTTTGATTTTGTACATGTAAAAGACAACAATTAAAGAGAAGATAAGAAAACAAAACAAAGCAAACAAAAAAAAAACAACAAAACAAAGCATTTCATACTTTAACACTTAATATTTTAATTATATGTGCAAAAAGGAGTAGGAAGAAACGTAAACTTATTTAATCCTACCCCCATTCACTAATCATTTATTAACACGTATTTATAATAACTAACTATACTATAATTATACTCACACACATAGTTAAGTATTTCTATATATTTGTACACACATGCCCATATAAATATACTTATTTACACCATACTATCTCGATATTAACTCCATCTGCTCTATATCTATATATATCTACTTACACACATATTCACACACACACACACACACACACACACACACACACACACACACACACACACACACACACACACACACACACACACACACACACACACACATATATATGTACATACACATACACATGCATACATACATATATAATTAGCTGCCCATTTCTATACATAAATATAAACAAATCTACCCATTCACCCAATTAGTGTTTATATGCAGGCCTCTAAATCTTTTTTACTTGTTTGAAAGAACCATTTTTTCCTGTTTTGGTGGCTTTTATTCTTGTTTTCTGCCATTTCTCCTGCACCGCCTGTATTTTGAATACCATTTTCTGACCCAGGGGCTTACCATACCCCTGCCGCGTCTCTGATTTCCGGGCGGGCCATGAAGGCAGCGCGCCGCCTCCCGGCCCCTCGGCGTCTCCTCCGTCCGCTCCGTCCGCGGCTCTCTCTCCCTCCACAATGCGCTCGTCTTCGGCGTCCGTCCGCAGCTCCGTCCCGGCGGCTGTGCGGGGCAGACCGGGGCCGCCATGACGGCTGGGTGGCGGGAGAAGAGGCCGGCGGTGCCGGGGCTGCCGCCCCTGCAGCCCGGGGCGCGCCACGCCGTCCTGGCGGCGCTCTGCGTCCTCTGCTACAGCAACTCCCTGCGCGGGGAGCTCGTCCACGACGACGTGTGGGCCATCGTCAACAACCCGGACGTGCGTCCCGGCTCCAGCCTCTGGAGCGTCTTCAGCGACGACTTCTGGGGCAAGAGGATGGGGGACAACACCAGCCACAAGTCCTACAGACCTCTGTGCATCCTTTCATTCAAGTAGGTGCCAGTGACGTCACAGACCTCTGTGCATCCTTTCATTCAAGTAGGTGTTAGTGACGTCACAGACCTCTGTGCATCCTCTGCATCCTCATATACTGTTCATATCCTGTTTATACATATTTTATACATATTTTATACATATCTTTTGTATTTTTTTATATAGTTTTTATTTCTGACTTTTCAGTCCTTTTACCCCTCCCCTATATGTGTGTATATGTGTGCTGCAACAAAATAAGTTTCCCCACTGAGGGAGAAAATAAAGGATATTCTATTCTATTCTATTCTATTCATTCAAGTAGGTTCCCCCGCACCTGGGCCAGTGACGTCACAGATCCGTCATCAACGGGACCTTGAAAGGTCGCAAGTAGTGACGTCACTGAGGTTCATGGTTCCAGGGGGGGCGGGGGGTCCTAACTTAAAAGATAGGGGGATGTCACAGTTACAGGGGGTGTAGTTACAGAAGGTGTAGTTACAAGGGGTTATAGTTATGAGGATGTCACAGTTACGGAGATGTCACAGTTACAGGTGGATGTCACAGTTACAGGGGGATGTGACAGTTACAGGGGGATGTCACAGTTACAGGTGGATGTCACAGTTACAGGTGGATGTCACAGTTACAGGTGGATGTCACAGTTACAGGTGGATGTCACAGTTACAGGGGGATGTCACAGTTACAGGGGGGGTCACAGTTACAGGGAGATGTAACAGTTACAGATGGATGTCACAGTTACAGATGGATGTCACAGTTACAGGTGGATGTCACAGTTACAGGTGGATGTCACAGTTACAGATGGATGTCACAGTTACAGGGGGATGTCACAGTTACAGGGGGGTCACAGTTACAGGTGGAGGTCACAGTTACAGAGGGATGTCACAGTTACAGAGGGATGTCACAGTTACAGGGAGATGTAACAGTTACAGATGGATGTCACAGTTACAGGTGGATGTCACAGTTACAGGGGGATGTCACAGTTACAGGGAGATGTAACAGTTACAGGTGGATGTCACAGTTACAGGTGGATGTCGCAGTTACAGGTGGATGTCGTAGTTACAGGTGGATGTCACAGTTACAGGGGGATGTCACAGTTACAGGGGGGGTCACAGTTACAGGTGGATGTCACAGTTACGGGGGGATGTCACAGTTACAGGGGGGGTCACAGTTACAGGGGGGGTCACAGTTACAGGTGGATGTCACAGTTACGGGGGGATGTCACAGTTACAGGTGGATGTCACAGTTACAGGTGGGTCACAGTTACAGGTGGGTCACAGTTACAGGTGGATGATGTCACAGTTACAGGGGGATGTCACAGTTACAGGGGGATGTCACAGTTACAGGGGGGGTCACAGTTACAGGGGGGTCACAGTTACAGGTGGATGTCACAGTTACAGGTGGATGTCACAGTTACAGGGGGATGTCACAGTTACAGGGGGGTCACAGTTACAGGTGGATGTCACAGTTACAGGTGGATGTCACAGTTACAGGGGGATGTCACAGTTACAGGTGGATGTCACAGTTACAGGTGGATGTCACAGTTACAGGTGGATGTCACAGTTACAGGGGGATGTCACAGTTACAGGTGGATGTCACAGTTACAGGTGGATGTCACAGTTACAGGTGGATGTCACAGTTACAGGTGGATGTCACAGTTACAGGGGGATGTCACAGTTACAGGTGGATGTCACAGTTACAGGTGGATGTCACAGTTACAGGGGGATGTCACAGTTACAGGGGGATGTCACAGTTACAGGTGGATGTCACAGTTACAGGTGGATGTCACAGTTACAGGGGGATGTCACAGTTACAGGGGGATGTCACAGTTACGGGTGGATGTCACCGTTACGGGTGGATGTCACAGTTACAGGTGGATGTCACCGTTACAGGTGGATGTCACAGTTACAGGGGGATGTCACAGTTACAGGTGGATGTCACAGTTACGGGGGGATGTCACAGTTACAGGTGGATGTCACAGTTACGGGGGGATGTGACAGTTACAGGGGGATGTCACAGTTACGGGTTGATGTCACAGTTACAGGTGGATGTCACAGTTACGGGGGGATGTCACAGTTACGGGTTGATGTCACAGTTACGGGTGGATGTCACAGTTACGGGTTGATGTCACAGTTACAGGTGGATGTCACAGTTACGGGGGGATGTCACAGTTACGGGGGGGTCACAGTTACAGGTGGATGTCACAGTTACGGGGGGGTCACAGTTACAGGTGGATGTCGTAGTTACAGGGGGATGTCACAGTTACAGGTGGATGTTACAGGTGGATGTCACAGTTACAGGGGGATGTCACAGTTACAGGTGGATGTCACAGTTACAGGGGGATGTCACAGTTACAGGGGGGATGTCACAGTAACAGGTGGATGTCGTAGTTACAGGTGGATGTTACAGTTACAGGGGGATGTCACAGTTACAGGTGGATGTTACAGTTACAGGGGGTGTAGTTACAGGGGGATGTCACAGTTACAGGGAGATGTCACAGTTACGAGGGGGATGTCACAGTTACAGGTGGATGTCACAGTTACAGGGGAGATGTCACAGTTACAGGTAGGATGTCACAGTTACAGGGGGATGTCACAGTTACGAGGGGGATGTCACAGTTACAGGTGGATGTCACAGTTACAGGGAGATGTCACAGTTACAGGTAGGATGTCACAGTTACAGGGGGATGTCACAGTTACAGGGGGTCACAGTTACTGGTGGATGTCACAGTTACAGGGGGATGTCACAGTTACAGGGGGATGTCACAGTTACAGGGGGATGTCACAGTTACAGGTGGATGTCACAGTTACAGGTGGATGTCACAGTTACAGGGGGATGTCACAGTTACAGGGAGATGTAACAGTTACGGGTGGATGTCACAGTTACAGGGGGATGTCACAGTTACAGGGGGATGTCACAGTTACAGGTGGATGTCACAGTTACAGGGGGATGTCACAGTTACAGGTGGATGTCACAGTTACAGGGGGATGTCACAGTTACAGGGGGATGTCACAGTTACAGGTGGATGTCACAGTTACAGGGGGTGTAGTTACAGGGGGATGTCACAGTTACAGGTGGATGTCACAGTTACAGGGGGGTCACAGTTACTGGTGGATGTCACAGTTACAGGTGGATGTCACAGTTACGAGGGGGATGTCACAGTTACAGGTGGATGTCACAGTTACAGGGAGATGTCACAGTTACAGGTAGGATGTCACAGTTACAGGTGGATGTCACAGTTACGAGGGGGATGTCACAGTTACAGGTGGATGTCACAGTTACAGGGAGATGTCACAGTTACAGGTAGGATGTCACAGTTACAGGGGGATGTCACAGTTACAGGGGGTCACAGTTACTGGTGGATGTCACAGTTACAGGGGGATGTCACAGTTACAGGGGGATGTCACAGTTACAGGGGGGGTCACAGTTACGGGTGGATGATGTTACAGGTGGATGTCACAGTTACAGGTGGATGTCACAGTTACAGGGGGTCATAGTTACAGGGGGATGTCACAGTTACAGGTGGATGATGTCACAGTTACAGGTGGATGTCACAGTTACAGGTGGATGTCACAGTTACAGGTGGATGATGTCACAGTTACAGGGGGATGTCACAGTTACAGGGGGATGTCACAGTTACAGGGGGGGTCACAGTTACGGGTGGATGATGTTACAGGTGGATGTCACAGTTACAGGTGGATGTCACAGTTACAGGTGGATGTCACAGTTACAGGGGGATGTCACAGTTACAGGTGGATGTCACAGTTACAGGTGGATGTCACAGTTACAGGGGGGTCACAGTTACAGGTGGATGCCACAGTTACAGGTGGATGTCACAGTTACAGGGGGATGTCACAGTTACAGGTGGATGTCACAGTTACAGGTGGATGTCACAGTTACAGGGGGATGTCACAGTTACAGGTGGATGTCACAGTTACAGGTGGATGTCACAGTTACAGGGGGATGTCACAGTTACAGGTGGATGTCACAGTTACAGGTGGATGTCACAGTTACAGGTGGATGTCACAGTTACAGGTGGATGTCACAGTTACAGGTGGATGTCACAGTTACAGGTGGATGTTACAGTTACAGGGGGTGTAGTTACAGGGGGATGTCACAGTTACAGGTGGATGTCACAGTTACAGGGGGGTCACAGTTACTGGTGGATGTCACAGTTACTGGTGGATGTCACAGTTACTGGTGGATGTCACAGTTACAGGTGGATGTCACAGTTACAGGGGGATGTCACAGTTACAGGTGGATGTCACAGTTACAGGGGGATGTCACAGTTACAGGTGGATGTCACAGTTACTGGTGGATGTCACAGTTACAGGGGGATGTCACAGTTACAGGTGGATGTCACAGTTACAGGTGGATGTTACAGTTACAGGGGGTGTAGTTACAGGGGGATGTCACAGTTACAGGTGGATGTCACAGTTACAGGTGGATGTCACAGTTACAGGGGGATGTCACAGTTACAGGGGGATGTCACAGTTACGGGTGGATGTCACCGTTACGGGTGGATGTCACAGTTACAGGTGGATGTCACCGTTACAGGTGGATGTCACAGTTACAGGGGGATGTCACAGTTACAGGTGGATGTCACAGTTATGGGGGGATGTCACAGTTACAGGTGGATGTCACAGTTACGGGGGGATGTCACAGTTACAGGGGGATGTCACAGTTACGGGTTGATGTCACAGTTACAGGTGGATGTCACAGTTACGGGGGGATGTCACAGTTACGGGTTGATGTCACAGTTACGGGTGGATGTCACAGTTACGGGTTGATGTCACAGTTACAGGTGGATGTCACAGTTACGGGGGGATGTCACAGTTACGGGGGGGTCACAGTTACAGGTGGATGTCACAGTTACGGGGGGGTCACAGTTACAGGTGGATGTCGTAGTTACAGGGGGATGTCACAGTTACAGGTGGATGTCACAGTTACAGGTGGATGTCGTAGTTACAGGGGGATGTCACAGTTACAGGTGGATGTTACAGGTGGATGTCACAGTTACAGGGGGATGTCACAGTTACAGGTGGATGTCACAGTTACAGGGGGATGTCACAGTTACAGGGGGATGTCACAGTTACAGGGGGGATGTCACAGTAACAGGTGGATGTCGTAGTTACAGGTGGATGTTACAGTTACAGGGGGATGTCACAGTTACTGGTGGATGTCACAGTTACAGGTGGATGTTACAGTTACAGGGGGTGTAGTTACAGGGGGATGTCACAGTTACAGGGAGATGTCACAGTTACGAGGGGGATGTCACAGTTACAGGTGGATGTCACAGTTACAGGGAGATGTTACAGTTACAGGTGGATGTCACAGTTACAGGGGGATGTCACAGTCACAGGTGGATGTCACAGTTACAGGGGGATGTCACAGTTGCAGGTGGATGTTACAGTTACAGGTGGATGTTACAGGTGGATGTCACAGTTACAGGGGGATGTCACAGTCACAGGTGGATGTCACAGTTACAGGGGGATGTCACAGTTGCAGGTGGATGTCACAGTTACAGGGAGATGTCACAGTTACAGGTGGATGTTACAGTTACAGGTGGATGTCACAGTTACAGGGGGATGTCACAGTTACAGGTGGGTCACAGTTACAGGGGGATGTCACAGTTACAGGTGGATGTCACAGTTACAGGTGGATGTCACAGTTACAGGTGGATGTCACAGTTACAGGTGGATGTTACAGTTACTGGGGGGGTCACAGTTACAGGGGGATGTCACAGTTACAGGTGGATGTCACAGTCACAGGTGGATGTCACAGTTACAGGTGGATGTTACAGTTACTGGGGGGGTCACAGTTACAGGGGGATGTCACAGTTACAGGGAGATGTCACAGTTACAGGTGGATGTCACAGTTACAGGTAGGATGTCACAGTTACAGGTGGATGTCACAGTTACAGGTCGGTCACAGTTACAGGTGGATGTCACAGTTACAGGTGGATGTCACAGTTACAGGGGGATGTCACAGTTACAGGTCGGTCACAGTTACAGGTGGATGTCACAGTTACAGGTGGATGTCACAGTTACAGGGGGATGTCACAGTTACAGGTGGATGTCACAGTTACAGGGGGTGTAGTTACAGGTGGATGTCACAGTTACAGGTGGATGTCACAGTTACAGGTGGATGTTACAGTTACAGGGGGTGTAGTTACAGGGGGATGTCACAGTTACAGGTCGGTCACAGTTACAGGTGGATGTCACAGTTACAGGGGGATGTCACAGTTACAGGTGGATGTCACAGTTACAGGGGGATGTCACAGTTACAGGTGGATGTCACAGTTACAGGGGGTGTAGTTACAGGGGGATGTCACAGTTACAGGTGGATGTCACAGTTACAGGTGGATGTCACAGTTACAGGTGGATGTCACAGTTACAGGGGGATGTCACAGTTACAGGTCGGTCACAGTTACAGGTGGATGTCACAGTTACAGGTGGATGTCACAGTTACAGGGGGATGTCACAGTTACAGGTGGATGTCACAGTTACAGGGGGATGTCACAGTTACAGGTGGATGTCACAGTTACAGGGGGATGTCACAGTTACAGGTGGATGTTACAGTTACAGGGGGTGTAGTTACAGGGGGATGTCACAGTTACAGGGAGATGTCACAGTTACAGGGGGATGTCACAGTTACAGGTGGATGTCACAGTTACAGGGGGATGTCACAGTTACAGGTGGATGTCACAGTTACAGGGGGATGTCACAGTTACAGGTGGATGATGTTACAGGTGGATGATGTCACAGTTACAGGTGGATGATGTCACAGTTACAGGGGGATGTCACAGTTACAGGGGGATGTCACAGTTACAGGGGGATGTCACAGTTACAGGTGGATGATGTCACAGTTACAGGTGGATGATGTCACAGTTACAGGTGGATGATGTCACAGTTACAGGGGGATGTCACAGTTACAGGGGGATGTCACAGTTACACGGGGATGTCACAGTTACAGGTGGATGTCACAGTTACAGGGGGATGTCACAGTTACAGGGGGATGTCACAGTTACAGGTGGATGTTACAGTTACAGGGGGTGTAGTTACAGGGGGATGTCACAGTTACAGGGAGATGTCACAGTTACAGGGGGATGTCACAGTTACAGGGGGATGTCACAGTTACAGGTGGATGTTACAGTTACAGGGGGTGTAGTTACAGGGGGATGTCACAGTTACAGGGAGATGTTACAGTTACAGGTGGATGTCACAGTTACAGGGGGATGTCACAGTTACAGGTGGATGTCACAGTTACAGGTGGATGTCACAGTTACAGGTGGATGTCGTAGTTACAGGGGGATGTCACAGTTACAGGTGGATGTTACAGGTGGATGTCACAGTTACAGGGGGATGTCACAGTTACAGGGGGATGTCACAGTTACAGGTGGATGTCACAGTTACAGGGGGATGTCACAGTTACAGGGGGGATGTCACAGTAACAGGTGGATGTCGTAGTTACAGGTGGATGTTACAGTTACAGGGGGATGTCACAGTTACTGGTGGATGTCACAGTTACAGGTGGATGTTACAGTTACAGGGGGTGTAGTTACAGGGGGATGTCACAGTTACAGGGAGATGTCACAGTTACGAGGGGGATGTCACAGTTACAGGTGGATGTCACAGTTACAGGGAGATGTTACAGTTACAGGTGGATGTCACAGTTACAGGGGGATGTCACAGTCACAGGTGGATGTCACAGTTACAGGGGGATGTCACAGTTGCAGGTGGATGTTACAGTTACAGGTGGATGTTACAGGTGGATGTCACAGTTACAGGGGGATGTCACAGTCACAGGTGGATGTCACAGTTACAGGGGGATGTCACAGTTGCAGGTGGATGTCACAGTTACAGGGAGATGTCACAGTTACAGGTGGATGTTACAGTTACAGGTGGATGTCACAGTTACAGGGGGATGTCACAGTTACAGGTGGGTCACAGTTACAGGGGGATGTCACAGTTACAGGTGGATGTCACAGTTACAGGTGGATGTCACAGTTACAGGTGGATGTCACAGTTACAGGTGGATGTTACAGTTACTGGGGGGGTCACAGTTACAGGGGGATGTCACAGTTACAGGTGGATGTCACAGTCACAGGTGGATGTCACAGTTACAGGTGGATGTTACAGTTACTGGGGGGGTCACAGTTACAGGGGGATGTCACAGTTACAGGGAGATGTCACAGTTACAGGTGGATGTCACAGTTACAGGTAGGATGTCACAGTTACAGGTGGATGTCACAGTTACAGGTCGGTCACAGTTACAGGTGGATGTCACAGTTACAGGTGGATGTCACAGTTACAGGGGGATGTCACAGTTACAGGTCGGTCACAGTTACAGGTGGATGTCACAGTTACAGGTGGATGTCACAGTTACAGGGGGATGTCACAGTTACAGGTGGATGTCACAGTTACAGGGGGTGTAGTTACAGGTGGATGTCACAGTTACAGGTGGATGTCACAGTTACAGGTGGATGTTACAGTTACAGGGGGTGTAGTTACAGGGGGATGTCACAGTTACAGGTCGGTCACAGTTACAGGTGGATGTCACAGTTACAGGGGGATGTCACAGTTACAGGTGGATGTCACAGTTACAGGGGGATGTCACAGTTACAGGTGGATGTCACAGTTACAGGGGGTGTAGTTACAGGGGGATGTCACAGTTACAGGTGGATGTCACAGTTACAGGTGGATGTCACAGTTACAGGTGGATGTCACAGTTACAGGGGGATGTCACAGTTACAGGTCGGTCACAGTTACAGGTGGATGTCACAGTTACAGGTGGATGTCACAGTTACAGGGGGATGTCACAGTTACAGGTGGATGTCACAGTTACAGGGGGATGTCACAGTTACAGGTGGATGTCACAGTTACAGGGGGATGTCACAGTTACAGGTGGATGTTACAGTTACAGGGGGTGTAGTTACAGGGGGATGTCACAGTTACAGGGAGATGTCACAGTTACAGGGGGATGTCACAGTTACAGGTGGATGTCACAGTTACAGGGGGATGTCACAGTTACAGGTGGATGTCACAGTTACAGGGGGATGTCACAGTTACAGGTGGATGATGTTACAGGTGGATGATGTCACAGTTACAGGTGGATGATGTCACAGTTACAGGGGGATGTCACAGTTACAGGGGGATGTCACAGTTACAGGGGGATGTCACAGTTACAGGTGGATGATGTCACAGTTACAGGTGGATGATGTCACAGTTACAGGTGGATGATGTCACAGTTACAGGGGGATGTCACAGTTACAGGGGGATGTCACAGTTACACGGGGATGTCACAGTTACAGGTGGATGTCACAGTTACAGGGGGATGTCACAGTTACAGGGGGATGTCACAGTTACAGGTGGATGTTACAGTTACAGGGGGTGTAGTTACAGGGGGATGTCACAGTTACAGGGAGATGTCACAGTTACAGGGGGATGTCACAGTTACAGGGGGATGTCACAGTTACAGGTGGATGTTACAGTTACAGGGGGTGTAGTTACAGGGGGATGTCACAGTTACAGGGAGATGTTACAGTTACAGGTGGATGTCACAGTTACAGGGGGATGTCACAGTTACAGGTGGATGTCACAGTTACAGGTGGATGTCACAGTTACAGGGGGATGTCACAGTCACAGGTGGATGTCACAGTTACAGGGGGATGTCACAGTTGCAGGTGGATGTTACAGTTACAGGTGGATGTTACAGGTGGATGTCACAGTTACAGGTGGATGTCACAGTTGCAGGTGGATGTCACAGTTACAGGGAGATGTCACAGTTACAGGTGGATGTTACAGTTACAGGTGGATGTCACAGTTACAGGGGGATGTCACAGTTACGGGTGGGTCACAGTTACAGGGGGATGTCACAGTTACAGGTGGATGTCACAGTTACAGGTGGATGTCACAGTTACAGGTGGATGTCACAGTTACAGGTGGATGTTACAGTTACTGGGGGGGTCACAGTTACAGGGGGATGTCACAGTTACAGGTGGATGTCACAGTCACAGGTGGATGTCACAGTTACAGGTGGATGTCACAGTTACAGGTGGATGTTACAGTTACTGGGGGGGTCACAGTTACAGGGGGATGTCACAGTTACAGGGAGATGTCACAGTTACAGGTGGATGTCACAGTTACAGGTGGATGTCACAGTTACAGGGGGATGTCACAGTCACAGGTGGATGTCACAGTTACAGGGGGATGTCACAGTTGCAGGTGGATGTCACAGTTACAGGTGGATGTTACAGGTGGATGTCACAGTTACAGGGAGATGTCACAGTTACAGGTGGATGTCACAGTTACAGGGAGATGTCACAGTTACAGGTGGATGTTACAGTTACAGGTGGATGTCACAGTTACAGGGGGATGTCACAGTTACAGGTGGGTCACAGTTACAGGGGGATGTCACAGTTACAGGTGGATGTCACAGTTACAGGTGGATGTCACAGTTACAGGTGGATGTCACAGTTACAGGTGGATGTTACAGTTACTGGGGGGGTCACAGTTACAGGGGGATGTCACAGTTACAGGTGGATGTCACAGTTACAGGGGGATGTCACAGTTACAGGTGGATGTCACAGTTACAGGTGGATGTTACAGTTACTGGGGGGGTCACAGTTACAGGGGGATGTCACAGTTACAGGTGGATGTCACAGTCACAGGTGGATGTCACAGTTACAGGTGGATGTCACAGTTACAGGTGGATGTTACAGTTACTGGGGGGGTCACAGTTACAGGGGGATGTCACAGTTACAGGGAGATGTCACAGTTACAGGTGGATGTCACAGTTACAGGGAGATGTCACAGTTACAGGTGGATGTCACAGTTACAGGGGGATGTCACAGTTACTGGTGGATGTCACAGTTACACGGGGGTCACAGTTATTGGGGGGGTTGAAGTCACAGCGGGATGTGACAGTTACCGGAGGTTGTAGTTACCCCCCCCCCCGTGACTGTATTTTTATGGATATAGCTGAACTGTAACTTGTTTTTGTAACCTGTTGTTGATGTCGGTCTGAACAGAAGAGCCTGTATTGTTTACACCAGGATCAGCTGATGGACTGAAGTCAGCTGACGTACCGATGTAGTTGTGATGTAGTTGTGCTGAAACACAGATGATACAGAGGGAGCAGGGGAGTAGAGAGGCTGGCTTTGAGACACCGTGAGCTGAGGGGGGGAGGGACGTGAATGTTTGCCGGGTGACGGACTCACATATGAGCTCGCAAATCTGTAGTGTTTGCGTGTGAAACTGGCACGATTTTGTGACAAAGCCAGTAAATAGGCTCATCTGAATTTGCTGGGAGCCTTCTTTCATTGGGCTCAAAGCCAAGATGTGCTCAAATGGATGATGTAACATTAAGCTTTGCCACCAAGTTATCCGTCGTGTTAGCCATCACGCTCATCCACATGTGAGAGTGTTACTGACATTAAAGAGGTCTTCCTGTTTAGGCATTCTGACGTCCCTGGTGGATTTATCCGCCTGATTATTGGAGCTTGAAGTCCCTGTAGGCCAGCCCTACAGGGGGATACAGTTACATGTTGTCTCAAACCACTGCTGAAAAAGAACAATCTGGACAAGTTGCTAATGCAAAATTATAGACCCAACTCAAAACTCAAAATCAAAAGCTGTTTCAACTAGGGCTGGAAATAATCTTCAGTTGCAGGTTTGGCAGGGAGGTGCATGTCTGATATGTAGCTGCAGGTTTATTTTATAAGCATACAATGTAATGTGTGTATGCTGCAAAAAATAGTGCTCTCGGAACACAGTGTATATGATTTGATTTTGATTTGATGTAAAAGACAACAATTAAAGAGAAGATAAGAAAACAAAGCAAACAAAAAAACCCAACAAAACTAAGCATTTCATACTTTAACACTTGCGTTCAAGGATCTTACCAAGAAATGTTCTTATTTCTAACCTAAAAATGCCATTACACCTGATAACACACATCACTTAAAAGATTAGGTGTTTTTCCCACGTGTTTCAATTGAACTTTCATTTGTGTCAAGCAAATTTTAAGTTCTAGTTAAGTTTTAAGTTAAAGCCTTTAAGATTTTGAGTTTTGGCAGTGTTCAAAATAAAATTATGAGCCCTGCTGTATTGGAGCACATGTTCTTTTAGTTAAAACTGTAGCGGGAACCAGGGTTTCCGTTGTCCGGTATTTACCGGACTTTGTCCGGTAAAATATGCCGAAGTCCGGTATTTTATAATCTCTCCGGTCAAAATGTCCGGTGAAAATACTCACTGGTGCTGCGGGACTAGAGTCCCCGGGAGTACCGCGGAGGGACACGCCGAGCCTCGGCGGAGGGACACGCCGAGCCTCAGTGCCGGGAGCCGGGAGGAAGCGGAGCTGCGGCGCCGACATCCACGTGTGCGTTGATTTATGGTTCCGCGTCGCACCGACGCAGAGCCTACGGCGTAAGGAACGCGTCGCCGCGTACCTTACGCCGTAGGTTACGCGCAAGCTTCTGCAATATTTATTTATTTTTTGAAGTTACGCTCACGAGTCAATTGACGGGACTTATTTTATTTTAAATACCCTGTTTTTCAATAAAAATACTATTAAATGACTTGCATTGATATCGTACTACTGCATATGATTTATTTTTAACCTCAATAAATTCATATAGCCTATGTGACCGGAATTTCAAACATTTGTCCGGTAAATTGAAACCCCACCGGTCACATTGTCCGGTGCCAATTTTTTCTAGCGGAAACACTGGCGGGAACAGATGTTTAGAGGAACCTATGTATGTACCGGGTTAGAGGGGGAACATTTAGGAGAACAGACCAGAAGAATATAGCGTGGATTAAAAATAAAAGTTAAGCACTGAGTTACATGTGTCTCCCGTCTGGACCATTGCAGACTGGCTGAGCATGGCATGTTACTAAAACCAAACATATCCGCTGCCTCTTTCTTCTACCTTTTACGTAGGGCTGGGCGATTTTGGACAAAAATAAAATCCAGATTTTTTTCTCTGAAAACCCGATTTTCGATTTCGATTTTTTTGGTAAAACTACAAAAGACAATGGAATAAATTGTTTCAAATATTTTATCTTTATTTTTAAAGAAAAATAGCAAACAAATTTCCCTATTGGGAATGAAGTGAAATTGAAAGATACTGTAAATCCTCCTTAAGTTTAGTAAAGTGACAACATTTACAATTTTCTTGACCAAACAAAGATGACTAGACGAGCTCCGTCTGTAATGCAGCCAGCTGCAAACAAGGAAAATCGATTTTCCGATTTTCCTTTTTTAACATCGATTTTGATTAATAAATCCGATTTAGATTTTAAATCGATTAATCGCACAGCCCTACTTTTACGTGCGCGGCGTCAGCACGTTGTGCCGCATTAAATGTAGTCCGGGCGAAGTACCTGCTTTGAGCTGCAAAATTAAACGATTCCTCGATCATTTTTTGTAATCGAATTACTCGAATTATTCGAGGAATCGTTTCTGCCCTACTCCTGACTCCCAACCCCCCGACCAATCGGTGTTCTGTAGTGTGATGATGTCAGATACAGCCGACTCAGCCGCTTAGAACCTCGGCACAATAGATACAGAAAAAGCATCAACCCGGCACGTTAGACCCCTGGTGGGAAAGCACCAAACCGGGGCGAGGTGAGTCGTGCTGAGTAGGTACTAGTGGAAAAGCGCCATAAGAAAATGGATCGCATCACTCCGGTCCTGAGATCTTTACACGGCTCCCTGTTCCTCAGAAAATAGACTTAGAATGTCTTTTTAGGACCAAAATACATTAGAGACTTGTTACCATAGCAACCATCCGGTTCAGGTCTGCTCTGTGCCCCAGAACCAGAACCAAACATGGAGAAGCAGCATTCAGCTTTTATGAACCTTTAATTATTACAGGGCGGTTTTAGTTACAGGGGGTCCTCAGTCATAGTTAGGATGAAACATTTCATATGAATCGTTTGTGTTTCTACAAGTAAGTTTGGTAAGACAAACTCTTCCCAGTTTATATCTCTGTCCAGAGTGGATGCCGTAGTGAAATAATGCTTTTCTTGCGCCTGAAGACTGATGTTTCCGTTGACTGATGTTCTCCTGTTTGTCTGTCAGGTTGAACATCTTGCTGGGAGGAATGACGCCTGTGTACTTCCACGCTGTAAACATGTGTCTGCACACCGCCGTCACCTGCCTGCTCATGTACACCTGTGAGCGGTGCGTCTTCCAGGAGACCCACCTGGCCTTCCTCACAGCGCTCCTGTTCGCTGTTCATCCCGTCCACACGGAGGCCGTAAGTACACCCCACACATCTATCCCAGGTCCTCCTCCAGCAGCTCAGTAAGGTTATTGATAAAGCTCTTTCAACAGTTAAAGCAGCACAACGGAACTTTCAGCTTTGTTGAGTTTGGCGCCTCCTTTGGACAAAAATCGGTAGTGCTTTACCAGAAAGAACACTCCATTTCCCATGAGCACCAGCGCGTACTGCCGGAAAACCCCCGTCCCCGCCGCTGCATTTGTTTTGATGAGAGAAGACGGGACGGACTTTCAAAAATACTTTTCTGTTTTCAGCGGTCGTTTGCAGGATGGATAATGAAGAGGTAATGTATCTATTTTTGGCTAAACAATATAATATGACGATGTTGAAAAACACTAAGTTCAACTTGGTTTTATTAAGTTGTTTCAGCGAGATAATGCGCCCTACAAACTCATACGCTCTGCACCTTTTTCCTTTCAGGGTTTTTAGAGGGACTTCGTCATAAATTAGTAGTCCAACATACTTACTGACAAAATAAAAAAATACTTTATAACCTGTGAATAACTGAATGCCCATTCCTTATATTTCGCAGATCAGCCCTGCACAATTTTACAGCTCTCAGGAAAAATACTAGAAAATTTCTATACATTTTCTTCGCATTGCATTATTTCCTCTAGTGCTGTAATTCTATTCAATTGTATTATTATTTTATAAAGCTTCCTCATTGCGAATTACACATTTTTATGATCACTATTATTTCTCTGTCTGTTGTTGATATTGTCAGTAATTTTAGAATTACCAAAACCCAAGACGAATCCCCAGTATGTGAAAACATTCTAATTTTGATTCTTATTGATCATAGAATTCTACATTTACATTTGTATCATAACAATTCTGTCTCTTGTTTTATCAGGAATCTGCTGTTCGTGAGAACACCTCTACCTCTACCTCATCAGAGTTTGAACCCCCACAAAGACAGAACCGACACGCAGCATATATATCATATATATATGCATATATATACATATCGCCAGTGCTCTGGCAGCATGATGTTTGGAAAATAAGAGACACCTTTCCAGACCCAATGGGACAGTACACTGGTTTCAGGGATCCCCGTCTTCTCTAGAATGGAACCTTTATGAGGATTACTGCAAATATTTTGATATTGTTTTTTTTTTGTTTTGTTCCATTTTTTCCTGTACAGTTGTCTTTGTGTGTTTAAAATAAAGACATTTGTGCAAAACAAGACATACTTTTATTTACACACCTTTCAGAAAATAGAACATTCTTGAACTTTGTCATTTGCATAGTGACAGCAGTTATCCCATACATTATTATAAACAATAAGTAATCTGTATCACAGTAGCAGTAATGAACAACTGTATGACAGGATAAATTACTGTGAATAAAGTAAACAAGTGTAAATAGAGTAGTAGAAAAATAAACTAAAAATAATGAACTGATAATAAAAACTGAACTATGAAACAGTGTAAGAAGTTACTGTAAATAAATACAATGACTATAGTAGCAGTAGCATCTTGTGTCCGTCCATGTTTCGTGCTGGGAGAGTCCGCGTGCGATTCACTGCTGGAGTGTAGGAGAAACGCTTCCCTGCATGAGGATGTGATTCTGGAAGTTTTCCAGATCTGATGTAGTCCTGCAGAGTGTGAGAATAAAGATACAAAAGCATTATGTCTTTCTGATAATTACTGACCTATAAATCATTCAACATATTTTGTTGATCACAAGTTTGAATTTTTTTCTTTGTTGAAGTCACTGTAATTATGCAGAAAGTAAAAGCAAGTTATGTATAGCTATAGAAAAATTAGAGAAATGTATATATTTATACACTCACAAGATAAAACGACACATTATAAACACCATAAGGTTTCTTTTACTACTCTTGTTATTATTTTAATATAATTCCAACAAAGTAGATTTATTTTTTATGATTATATGGTGTTTATATTGTATTTTTTTTCATCTGGAAGTGTATACTTTGCCTATATATTTCATTTTTCTGGCTATATTTTACTATATCTACAAATGTGTTGCTTTTACCATCAGTGTATAAGTATCTGTATATACAGACCTGAAGAGTCAAAAGGTTTACATAGATATTGACATTTGATACAACACTTACACCAGCTGTAGTAGTTTCAGGATAATTGTTTTTGTAAAACACACTGACATAGGTGTTGACAAAAGTACATACCTGGAGGTGATGAACGTCTTTACATCCTTCAACCATCTCGTCCAAGACGACGGCTGCAAGGGCTTGTAGCGAGAGAACGCCGGGCCAATGTTTATTCTCCACCGGGCATTTAGCTTGTTACTCTCCCGCTTTCTTTTTTTCGCCTCCTCCGCTCCGTTAAAACTTTTATTTTCTTCGTTTTTTTCGCTGCTTCGGCCATGATACCAGCTCCTCGTTTAGCTCAACACCAGCTTCCGCTGAGCTCAGCCTCTGCGCTCCAAGCCCCGCCCATTTTTGTCTCGACTACGAATCGGGAAGGAGGAGGAAGTGACGTATGTGCCGTAAAGCAGTCAAAGTCGTAAAATTTGTAGTTTTTTAGTGTGGCAGGGTTCCTACCATGCTCCTCAAAGTTACATAGTGCCAGTGAAAGCAATACAGACCCCCTCAGATCATGACAGAGGTGTCATTAAACCTGTTGGAAGTTGATGTACCATCACAATGACTCTGGAAATATGATATTAAGGTGGAAAAGTTACGTAGTGTCGCTTTAAATACCTTCTTGACCAACCGATTTGACTTCTTCCAGGTTTTATGTGCTCACCACAGCACTGAGACTGCCCTTGTCCAGGTGTTCAATGACATCCACATAAATATAGACTGTGGGAGAACCACAGAGCTGGTATTATTTGACCTCAGCGCAGCATTACACACCATTGACGGTAGTACAGTATTTTGCTAAAGCGATTGGAGAATTGGGTCAGACTTCCTGGCGCATTACTTGACTGGTTTGAGTCTAAGTTAGGACCGGGACTGCTTTGTGTCAATAGTAGGGATGGGCGGTATGGACTAAAACATTTATCACGATAATTTCTGGCATTTATCACGATAACGATAAAAATGACGATAAAAAAAGAAATACCAATTCAACTCCACCTTTTTAACTATAAATCTATCACCACATTCAGTCTTTGGAGCCCCCAAAACACTGCTCTAAAAGATACTAAATACTACTAAACTACACCAATTAAATTGAATTAATAAAAACCAATTAAATTAGTACACCTGTACTGCAAAACTGGAATGACTTTCTTTCTTTCTTTCTTTCTTTCTTTCTTTCTTTCTTTCTTTCTTTCTTTCTTTCTTTCTTTCTTTCTTTCTTTCTTTCTTTCTTTCTTTCTTTCTTTCTTTCTTTCTTTCTTTCTTTCTTTCTTTCTTTCTTTCTTTCTTTCTTTCTTTCTTTCTTTCTTTCTTTCTTTCTTTCTTTCTTTCTTTCTTTCTTTCTTTCTTTCAGGCTCATATCTTTCTTTCAGGCTCATATCTTTCTTTCTTTCTTTCTTTCTTTCTTTCAGGCTCATATCTTTCTTTCAGGCTCATATCTTTCTTTCTTTCTTTCTTTCTTTTCTGGCTCATTTCCTTCCTTCCTTCCTTCCTTCCTTCCTTCCTTCCTTCCTTCCTTCCTTCTTTCACGCACACGTACGTTGTAAATCCGGCTTTACACAAAAACGTCATCAATGGGAATTTTTGTTTTGATATTTTTATTAGGGGGTAAGGCACAGTTGAACAGGAATAAACAAAAAAAAGATATACAGTCTACCTCCTTTTTTTTTTTTTTTTTTTTGGAATTAAGAACAGAACAAAAAATCCACACAAAACAATGACAAATACACGAAAATTATTATATTCTTATATACAAGTAATATTTAAGTATTTAAGCTAAACAGTATGAATTAAAAAAATAGATGAATAAAAAGGGGAAAAAAAAAAAAAAAAAAAAAAAAAAAAAAACCCCAAAAACAAAAGAAAAGTAAAAAGATAAATAAAAAGGAGGAAGAAAGAAAGGAATGAGAGAAGAGAGGGAGGGGGGGGGATCCGTCAATCAGGAGGCAGGGACTGGAGAGAGTGGAAGAATGTAAGAAAGGGAAGCCACTTATTATAAAATTTGTTGCAACTACCCTTCAGTGAATATTTAATCTTTTCCAGCTTCAGAAAAAACATGGTGTCGTTGAGCCACTGGGTACTAGAAGGAGCCTTAGTCGACTTCCAGTGGAGAAGAAGGTGGCGTCTTGCCAGTAAGGAAGTAAAAGCCAAAATGTCTTTTTGGTTTGAAGTAAACCGGCCATGGTCCTCTGGGAGCCCGAATATGGCAACATGGGGGGAGACTTTTATATTCACTGAGAGTATTTTTGACATGGTGTCAAAATAATTCGACCAAAAGCGAGAAAGTAGTAGGCAAGAGTAAAACATATGGGTTAAATTGCAGGACGAGGCATGACATTTGTCGCATTCGTCAGTGACACTGGGATAGATCTGTGAGAGTCGAGCTTTAGAAAAGTGGACTCTAAACAGTACTTTAAACTGTATAAGTGTAAGACGAGCGCAGGATGAACTTGTGTAAATTTTTTTAAGAGCAGCGTCCCACCAGTCATCCTCCAAATTTAGATCCAGTTCATCTTCCCAGGCAGCCCTAACTTTAATAACTGGAGAGAGATCGAAAGACAGAAGGTCATCGTAAACCTTAGAGATCAGTGATTTTTGAAGTGGATCATGGTTTAAAAGCACCTCCCACTGTAGAGTCGGCGGAGAGGATGGAAAAACTGGAAACAAAGCTTTAGCGCAGTGTCTAATCTGAAAGTATCGAAAGAGATGAGAAGGCGGGAGATTAAATTCACCTGAGAGATCTGCAAAGCTGCGAAAGATACCATCCTTGTAAAGATCTCCAAAACTTTTCAGGCCCTTATTATGCCATATGAGAAAGGTTGAATCTGTAAGCGGAGGTCGAAATAAATGATTGTTCAGTAATGGAGCTAAAGTAGATGCTGACTTAAATTTGAAGTGTTTCCTAAATTGATACCAAATTTTAAGTGTGGAGTGAACCACTTGATTATTTGTAAAGACAGAGAGGTTGGATGGAATAAATGAGGTAAGTAGAGCAGGTAAAGAGGATGAAATGCATGACTGTGCCTCCAATTTACACCATGGCATATTCACCGATTTGAACCAAAATGAAATTTTTTGAATATGTGCTGCCCAATAATACAGTTGGAAATTGGGAAGTGCCAGTCCGCCATTGAATTTACATCTCTGAAGTGTGGATTTGCGGATTCTAGGAGCCTTCCCACACCATAAGAAGTCAGAAATAGTTTGATCAATTATTTTAAAAAAGTGTTTTGGTAAGAAAAGTGGAAGACAATGGAACAGAAATAGAAATTTGGGCAAAATATTCATTTTAACTGCGTTAATTCTTCCAATTAATGAAAGAGGTAAGCTTTTCCATCTATGGAGGTCAGATTTAATTGTAGACATTAAAGGTGAGAGATTAGCAGAAAAAAGAGAGCTTAACGTTCTGGTTACGTTGATCCCAAGATACCTAAAGCCGGAAGGACTAATCTTAAAAGGGATATCTGACTGTACGAGCTGTGTTGCTGAGTCATTAATGGGATAGCATTCACTTTTAGATACGTTCACTTTATAGCCTGAGAAAGACCCGAATCTCTGGAAAGCAGATAAAATTGAAGGAATGGAGAGGACAGGATCCGAGACATATAACAGTAAGTCATCAGCGTAAAGTGACAGCTTATATTCTGTTCCCAATCGGGAGATCCCAGTAAAAGTGGGGGAGGA
Source organism: Cololabis saira (assembly GCF_033807715.1). Lineage (NCBI taxonomy): Eukaryota > Metazoa > Chordata > Actinopteri > Beloniformes > Belonidae > Cololabis > Cololabis saira. The sequence continues at coordinate 30,035,457 of NC_084609.1, forward strand.
CCTCAGAAAGATTGACAGGGGCTCTATAGCTAGTGCGAATAATAGGGGAGAGAGGGGACACCCCTGTCTGGTGCCACGGGCTAGAGTAAAAAAATTGGACTGAATGCCATTAGTGGAAACGCTTGCTTGTGGAGACGTGTAAAGGAGACGAATCAAAGAAATGAACCCATTCCCCAGCCCAAACTTCTTCAGTACAGTAAATAAATAGTCCCATTCAATCCTATCAAATGCCTTTTCAGCATCGACTGAGATTACGACTTCAGGTGTTGTGGTGATAGTTTTAGAGTGAATAATATTTAAAAGTGTCCGCACATTAAAGAATAACTGTCGCCCCTTAACAAACCCTGTCTGTTCATTTGAGACAATAGTTGGCACAATGTTCTCCAAGCGATAAGCCAAGGCTTTAGCAAGGATCTTAGCATCTACATTTATTAACGAAAGAGGTCTGTATGAGCCGCAGAGAGTTGGATCCTTATCTTTTTTTAAGAGGAGACTTATGGAGGCTTGCCTTAAAGTGGGAGGGAGAGTGCCATGTTCCAGTGATTCCTTATAAACAGCATGCAATAAAGGGGACAATTTATCCTGAAATTTCTTAAAAAATTCCACTGGAAATCCATCAGGGCCAGGAGCTTTGTTATTTTGCATACTTCTCACAGCGAGATTAATTTCTTCTACCGTTAATGGCGAGTCAAGATTTTTAGCAGCATCGGAGCCTATAACAGGAAAGTTGAGGCTATCTAAGAATGAATCATCAATGGGAATTTATCGTTTTTACCGCGAGATGATAAATTCTTACCGTGGGGAATTTTTTTGACGGTATATCGTGAACGGTAAAATATCACCCATTCCATTGACGTAACTACATCAGAATCGACTAAAAAATAACATGTGGAGTTCCCCATGGTTCTATCTTAGGACTCCTCCTATTTAACATCTACATGCTTCTGCCAGCTCAAATAATAATAAACAACAAGATAAGTTACCATAACTATGCAAATGACACACAACTCACATATACATTATAATGTCAGCAGTTACGGGTGCTACAGCTCCTCCTCCATCAGCTGAGATGGTGATACATCCCAGATGATGACATCACAGGGTTTCAGGTCACGTGACTCCTCAGGATGTCTTCAAACCTGGACCAGCTGGTGGCAAAACAACATTTTCCATACCCAGTCTAAGGTTCAGCTGTATGGGCTCAAATTAATGCCATTAGTACAGATACAAGTATTTTGTATCTGTAAATAAACTTTGTACTTGTAGAAATATTTTGTGCGTGTGCAAAAAATATTTGTACTTGCAAAAAATATTTGTACTTGTAAAAATATTTTGTGTGTGTGAAAAAAATATTTGTACTTGTAGAAATATTTTGTGCATGTGCAAAATGTATTTGTACTTGCAAAACATATTTGTACTTCTAAATACAAAGCTACAAACTTTTTACAAAGCTACAAACTTTTTTTACAAAGCTACACACTTTTTTTACGAAAGCTACAAACTTTTTTTCAAAAGCTACAAACTTTTTTTCAAAAGCTACAAACTTTTTTTACAAAGCTACAAACTTTTTTTACAACTACGAGTTTTGGCAGTGTTTTGACGTGCCAAAACTAACAGCCAATCAGCGATCTTTAGCACGGGTTTCAAAGGGTTTCTGGAGAGCCAATCAGATCATTGCATCGCCTACTGACGTCGCCGCCATATTGGATGTGGCAAGACTGGGCTGCAAACTAATACAAGTAAATTTACTTACGTTTTACGTCTCATTTATTCATTCACATGCGCACTAGTATACTTGGGAAACAGTTAGGCACCAAATATAATATATTTAATTTTCTCAGACGGCAAAAATAAGAACTTTATTTATCCCACACAGGAGTAATTCATGTTATATCAGCTATAGAGAACAAGGTACTGCCGAAAAACTATATATATCCCCCCTCACAAAAATAGAGACATATTTTTTTTATCAACAAAACGAATAAAAAAAAATTAAAATAACAAAATAACATATTTGAACAATTTTTCAGACAATAAAATAACAATAACATAAAATGTAATGTAATGTAATGTGTAAAGATGTAAAATATGCTTTGTTAATGAGAGAATATGTTTCTGTATTTTTGTGAGGGGGGATATATATTGTTTTTCGGCACTACCTTGTTCTCTATAGCTGATATAACATGAATTACTCCTATGTGGGATCAGTGGCGATTTTGGTCTGTAAATTTTGGTGGGGCCATGCTGGAAAATCTTATGCAATCAGTATCAAGTGAGAGAAGGGACCACAGCACCTTTGACCACAAAATTGAAGCTGAATAATGCCATCATCACACAAACAGTGCCAATCTAACGACATATATTATCATATCAATAGCGCTACCAAATGGGCACTGTTCAAGAGCTCATATCAAATACTCAAGATCGAAACAGCAACGTGACAACAATAAAAACACAATGCACAAGCACGACCGTGCACGAGCATGGCGTGTACGGCGCACATGCAATACACAGCAATTAATAAAGCCACCACAGAGAGTATACCACAGCCAAACAACCATTTCAGCACCACAGACAGGTAAACAGCTCCATCAGCGTCGGGGAGCCCACGTGAGGTTGTGTCCCCCCACACCCACACCCACACATGTATCACCAGTTGCGCATTACACAAAGTCCACTATAATTCAAAGAATATAAGTACATGGTCAGTTCCACTATAAAAATCTGTTAGACTCACCGGAACTCACAAGGAAAGCAGTAGAGCGCCTTTTTTGACGAGCTCCCGGTTAACCAGAGTTTCCTTTGAACCATTCCTTATTAAATGTCCTGGTTTTGTCTTTTCCGGCTTGACAAATGGTTAAATCATCCGGTCGATGTGGTCCCAAACGTTTTATTTCCAACTTCTGCTCAATTGATAAAGTGCTAAATCGCACACTCACCAAATAATCAACTTCATTCAAATAGAAAGAATGAAACGTCACCTATCAATCAAAGTACGTAGCCGGCGTAGGTTACGTAACCCTCGGCGTAGGCTCTGCGTTGGTGTAACGCAGAACCATAAATCAGCCTTTATTCTGGCGCGGTTTGAAAAAGACAAGCGAGTGATTATGTACATTCACTGAGTGAATATTATGAAAGTAAAATATATATTTCTCGCTAGAAATAGTTTTTTTTTTATTCAGTCCGCAAATGACGGCGAAAAGCATTCTGGGAAATTCTGGGAACAGCCAATCACAGAGTGAGCTGTTTGACCGCCGTCTGCTTCAATTCAGAGCAGCCAATGAGAGGCGCTCTGGGGCCCTGAGCTCGCGGCCCCACTGTCCAAGCTAGTGTGTGCGCTGTACACGCGCACGCGCGCGCAGCAGTTTACCAGTAACAACATTACAGGCAGAGGGGCCAGCTCCGCTGAGCCCCACCGAGCGGAAACAGAGGAGGCTGGATCAGGCAGGGCGAACTATTTACACACAGTTACACTACAAAAAGTGTCAGCAGATCAAATTAAGTTGCATCAAATGAAAACTGCGGACATTTCATTGGAGACAAATTTATTATGAACTTATGTTTAATGACACATAATCTTCCCCTGCGCAGCTGCGCACTCTGGTGGGGCCGTGCCCCACCGGCCCCTAATGCAAAGACGCCACTGTGTGGGATCAATAAAGTTCTTATTTTATCCATCTGAGAAAATTAAATATATTATATTTGGTGCCTAATTGTTTCCCAAGTATATTAGTGCATGTGTGAATGAATAAAAGAGAAAACGTAAGTTTCTTTGTAGAAAGGTGCTTTATGAAAATAAGTCAATTTACTTGTATTAGTTTGCAGCCCAGTCTTGCCACATCCAATATGGCGGCGACGTCAGTAGGCGATGCAATGATCTGATTGGCTCTCCAGAAACCCTTTGAAACCCGTGCTAAAGGTCGCTGATTGGCTGTTAGTTTTGGCACGTCAAAACACTGCCAAAACTCGTAGTTGTAAAAAAAGTTTGTAGCTTTGTAAAAAAAGTTTGTAGCTTTGTAAAAAAAAGTTTGTAGCTTTGTAAAAAAAGTTTGTAGCTTTGTAAAAAAAAGTTTGTAGCTTTGTAAAAAAAAGTTTGTAGCTTTGTAAAACGTTTGTAGCTCTTGTAAAAAAAGTTTGTAGCTTTGTATCTACAAGTACAAATTTTTTTTGCAAGTACAAATATTTTTTGCAGGTACAAATATTTTTTGCAGACACACAAAATATTTCTACAAGTACAAATATTTTTTTCACACGCACAAAATATTTCTACAAGTACAAATATTTTTTGCAAGTACAAATATTTTTTGCACACGCACAAAATATTTCTACAAGTACAAAGTTTATTTACAGATACAAAATACTTATGGCATTAATTTGAGCCCATACAGCTGTGGTTTACCAGCTGGACCTCATCAGTTTATCCACAGTCTGGAAACAGGAAGTACGCAACGCCGCCCACATAAACCTCTAGAGTCAGCACAGCTGCAGAGCTGGGAATATGCTTTAACTGCCCTCTACATTTCTGTTTTTTTGTTACACATGTTTTAAATCAAACAAAATTCGAAATCAGACAAACATGACCTAAATAACGAAGATATGCAGTTTTTAAACCATTGTTTTGTTTCTTATGAGGGACAAAAGCTATCCAAACTAACCTCGGCCCATGTGAATAACTAACTGTGATTAACCACATTCCTTGGAGGTCTGATTCAGGCTCAGTCACCACAGCTGGACCTGACCAGTACCAGACCTGACCAGTACCAGACCTGACCAGTACCAGACCTGACCAGTACCAGACCTGACCACAACCAGACTTGTTTTTGTCCAATAAAACCTAATGGATGATTTTAATTCTATAAAATGGTATATACATTTAATATACCACAATCAACACCACATCCCAACAGATCTACGATTTCAAAGATTTTACAACATATCTAATATTGGGACCAATGAAAACAGTGAAATTTAACTATTTAAGATTTTTTACAAATCGAATAATAAAATAAATTGAACATATCCCATAGTTAATTTAATCCTAGTTTGAGCAGTTTAAGTATTGTGGCTTCTGAACTGGTTCTGGTGTAAGGCCTGGTTCCTCTAAAATGCGCAGGAACATTCTTTGGTCTTGCTGTGATTCAGAAACTTACTTCAGCATTGTGTCTTTTACTCTTGTGGTGATTTAGAAAACAGCTTCAGTTATAGCAGAGATCGCTCCTGCTCCATTTCAAAGTACCACTTCTACTGCTGCTGCTACTACTGCTTCCACTGCTACAGCTGATTCTATTTCTGACTGGTCCATCTAGCCCTTAGACCAGGGGTGGGCAAACTTTTTGATTCGTGGGCCACAATGGGTTCTAACATTTAACAAAGGGGCCGGACCAGGAGCAGATGGATGGAGTGCTTTGGTAACCCCACCTCATTGGAGAAAAAAATACAAATCTTGGGATATGGAGAAAACAGGTGTTTTAATTTCAAATGAAAATGAAGAAAAGCATTACAACCAAATATCTGACTTTGGAATGAGTCTTAAAACACTGAAAATCAAATGAATAAAATGTTAATTCTATGTCTGACTGGTCCATCTAGCCCTTAGACTGTATATTTATTTATATAATTTAAAATACTTTTGTCAGGCACAGTCAGGCATAACGTTAAAGCTCTCTTTTAAAGCCAAAATACGCTTAATATCTTACCAAGGCGAGTCCGTTTCGTTCAACTGTCCGACGTGCTTTCTCTTCAAATGCTCGTGCATTACCAACGTGCTCCCGTGATAAGCAAGGTCAGCTTTGCAAACCTTGCAAGTAATCTTTTTATTCGCCGTATCCAGGCTGAAATGCTCCCAAACTTTTGAAGTTTTAGAGGGCGGCAGTAGCTCAGGTGGTAGAGCGGGTCGTCCAATGATCAGAAGGTCGGCGGTTCAAATCCCGCTCTGTCCCAGTTTGCTGTCGTATTGTCCTTGGGCAAGACACCTTACCCACCTTGCCCCGTGTGAATGTGTTTGAATGTGGATGGCATTATAACCTACTGTCTGGACTTCGTGGATGCAACTTCCTTGGTGGGATGGGTATTCATCATCATTAATAACGGTAATTATAGTCTATTTATATTAAAGAGCAAGAGTATTGTCATGTCATGATACATAATGCGTGGCCACGAGATAATCAATGCATGGCCACGAGTTATTAATGCGTGGCCACGCATTACTTTATTTTTTTCAAATGTCACCAGAGGGGCTCCGTACTAGAGCCCTGCTATAGCGGGACTGTTTTCTTCATCCTGCTCCCGCTGAATTTCTGACCATTACTGCCTGCAACGTGTGTGTTCCACTCCCGCCCCTCCCGCAAAACTCTGAGAATTCATGCCCACACAGCGCACAATAAAGATGCATTGATTTAGTGTCTTCTCCCGTCCCGCAAGAGAAAAGTCCAGACAAATCTATCTGATTTAATGTTAACATGATCATTGTGGAGCTTGATGAATAATTGACAGTTAATAGGCACCTGACTGAAAGTTACATGCAAATCCATCATTGTCATCAGCGCACAAGCCTTTTTTTTCCCTTTGCGCTGCATCAATTATGTGACTGAGGTTATAACGAGAGTAGGCTGTGAGTGGCTCAAATAATACTAATAAATAACATAAAATAAACAAAGTTTAGAATGAAACGAATTAATTTAACAAATGAATCGCTTGGCCATTACATTGCTGTGGAGGAAGAGAAGCTGCTGACCGACTGCGGTCCCGTGCGTCTCTTCCAAAATGCACCACAGACACTAAACGCAGTTTCTCCAAATATCTGACTTAATTTAATACTTTGTCAGGCATAACGTTAAAGCTGTCTTTTAAAGCCAAAATACGCTTAATCTTACCAAGGCGAGTCCGTTTCGTTCAACACTCCGACGTGCTTTCTCTTCAAATGCATTACCGGCGTGCTCCCGTGAAAAGCAACGTCGGCTTTGCAAACCTTGCAGGTATCTTTTTATTCACCGTATCGAGGCTAAAATGTTCCCAAACTTTTGAAGTTTTATTACCCGCAGCTGCACTGAGACGCAGTCGTGCATGCGCGACTCGACAGAGATTGTATTGAAGTGAGACGCCTCACTCCATTGGAGAAACACGTCTGGCGACAATTGTCGACAATGGAATTCATCGTCGACAATTTTGATTATCGATTTTTGTCGACAACGTCGACGAATCGTTGCAGCCCTACTCTGGGTGCCTTGAAGGACGCTATATAAAACCAAGCCATCATTATTATTATTATTATTACATGCAGCTGCTGTACAGGATGCCGTCATTTTTGTTGACCCGCTACTGCTCGGCTGAGACGCAGAAATTGTATTGAAGTGAGATGCCTCACTCCATTGGAAAAACACGTCTGGCGACAATTGTCGACAATGGAATTCATTGTCGACGTTGCAGCCCTATTATGAATCACTCAGAGCAGCCCGTCTGCTACCAACAACCATGCCACGTTCAAAGTCACTTAAATCCCCTTTCTTCCCCCATTCTGATGCTGGTTTGAACTGCAGCAGATCATCTGGATCATGTCTACATGCATAAATGCATTGAGTTGCTGCCATGTGATTGGCTGACAGGTGGACAGGTGCACCTAATAAAGTATATTAGGTGCGGTCGACTTTGGCGCAGATTAGGTGGGGTTATTCTGGGGTTATTTTGAGTAATTTGAAGTAGAAAAAAAGAATCAACTAGAAAAATGAATCTGTAAACAAAAAAATCAAGTCATGAAATGAAAAAGTTAATTTTACCTGCAATTTTGTTTCATTGGGTCAGGTTTAGGGTTTTAGTTTAGATTTTTTTTTTTAAGTTCGATAAAAATGCTATGCAAATTTTCAGTTTTAGTATTAATTTTCGGTAACTATAATAACTGATGGCAACAAAGACAACATCTCTGAAATGTGTCCCTAATGTCCCAACGTTAAACTGGGACATTTGGAAGACTAGAATGACAGGTATGTGGTTTCCAGCTGTCCACCTTATGCCTCAAATTTCCCCTTTGTCCCACCCAATGTTCTGATAACCATTTGCAATCAAAACGTCATTGTGCTCTAAATGGAAGGTGCATGAAAGGTTTTCTCTGACATCTTTGAAGTTTTCTCATGGAGGTTGGAGTGTTTGTGTCTTCAGGAGTCTCTGTTGCGTGTGTTGCAGGTGTCGGGTGTTGTGGGGAGGGCGGACATCCTGGCCTGCCTGCTGTTCCTGCTGACATTCCTGTCTTATGTCAGGTGAGACGCATGTCCCCGCCTAATGGCGCTTTCCCATCAGCACCTACTCGGCTCGACTCAACTCAGCCTGGTTTCTTTTCCATAACAATTCAGCACCTGGAGCAGAAGTAGGAGGTTGGAGAAGCTGCTGTGACGTATTTGATTGTGTATCTAAACAAAGAAGACAACAACACTAAAGATGTAGAACCTGGAGGAGATGATAGATGTGCTGCTGGATCTGTGGATTGTGTTCGATATCAAGTTAAAAAATGAGAGTGAGAGAAACTTCAAGTGACTACGCTTTTTTTTTTTTTGTCTCGGCACTGCTGAAAAGTCAGCTGTAGCCGTGAGCAGCTATGAAGAGACAGATCTCCTGGTAGATCTGGGGCCCGTTTCACAAAGCAGGTTTAGTGAGAACTCTGAGTCTGTTAACCCTGAAATGAGGGAAACTCTGAGTTTTCCGTTTCACAAAGGGAGGTAACTCAAACCAGAGAAAGAGAGGTAACTCTAGCCTGTTTCACAGAGAGAGGTAACTTAAGCTCTCGGTCAGTTACCGTAGTAACAGACTCTCTGAATCTAACCTGGTCAGTTACCGTAGTAACAGACTCTCTGAATCTAACCTGGTCAGTTACCGTAGTAACAGACTCTCTGAACCTAACCTGGTCGGGACCAGGTTTATTTCAGCGAACCTGGAGTTTCTCTCCGTCTCCTCCCTCAGTGGCGTCAATTCAGCCAATGGGTCTTTACGCAATACACATCCGTTTTCTGCACCACGGACAGCAAGCAGCAGAGTTAGAGAGCAGAAAAGGCGTATCTGACAAACGCAACGTATTTTATTCACTATGTCAGTGCAACAATATCACAGGGACATCCCAGTTTAACTTCAAACAGTTAAAGTCCAAATGCAAAAAGGAGAGGGAGAGTAAAAAAATGTCAAATATTTCCCTTAAACAGATGTATAAGAGGATTTATATCTTACTTTGAGATGAACTTGCATAATTAATCCATCAGTGGCTAACAGCCTCGTTAATATCTTCTGGACCCATCACTTGCCTTCTTTCTTTTTTTTTTATTGCGTGGTGGTCTGCTTCATTTTAATTTTTGTAAGTTAGTAACACTGCAGAGCGCACTTTTTTTTTTACTTTATTTAAAACTTTATTTAAAAGTTCCAATTACAGTCAGAACATTGACCGTGGACAGTCAGGCATCAAGGAATTAAATAAACAAATACAGTATGAGACATAAAGTGGATGAAGTGCATAAGTCATTACATAAGTAACATAAATATAATAAAATAAATCAATTTAAATAAAAATAAAAGAAAATGGCAGGACATATATTATATCTGCAGAGCGCACTAAAAACGAGATCGATAGCGACCACTGTCGTCAGGGACGCTGGGACATTTCCAGATATGAGGGGGGTATACAAGTGTTGGGATAGATAATACCTACTGAAATCCATCATGTTGTTCTGATATGCATTTGTAGTTATTTTATATGTATGAAGTAATAGAATACATCAATACAAATAGATACAGAGTAATTCCATAAATGTATTTTAAAAAAAAAACATTTACATTCTCCCCTGAAGCCGAGGTGTGGCAGCTGCCGTACCCAATTGACAGCCCTGATCTAATTGACAATAAAATTTCATTTTCTTTTTAAAAATATGCTCTCATACTCGCCATATGCACGTATTAATGCTTCTAACTCCAGTGGCGTGAAGTATGTGGATCTTCAGATGCAAACTAACGTTTCCTCAAAGGGATTTTGTAAATTGAAAAGATAAATAAAGTTAAAAATTAAAAAAAATAAAATGTATGTCGCTCTTTTGTGTCGCCGGTTGCCATGGTGAATCCTTGTATCAGCGAGCTACTGATGCTGGCTTTTTATTTCCCTCACGCTCGCGCTTAACTCCAGGTGAAACTACTTAGAGTTGAGTAAATTACCTCAAATCCGCTGTTCTGGAACCAAAAACTCAGAGTTTCCGATCTCAGAGTAGATCAACTAAGAGTTCAGGATTAGACTCAGTGTTTGTTGAACCTGCTTTGTGAAACGGACCCCTGGTCGTTCCTTATCACCGTCTAGATCCCTTTTTAATTCTCTCCTCAGCACCAGGTTTTTGAACATCTGCACCTCAGAGTTGGATCATGAAACAGACTTTTGTTGCCATTGCTGGTTGAATAAAATGAACCAGAATCCGTCAGAGTCTCTTTCTCTGATTTCCTCCTCCTGACTCAGATGTCTGACTGCCTACTAGGGTTGCCACCTTTCAGAAATAGAAAAAAAGGGACATCCCCAAAACATCTAAAATGCATAGAAATGTGTATATTTAATATGAAAAAACAAAATGCTCAGTTTAAAGTGCTTTAATAGCATTGAACTTTCATGACTGTACAGACAGCCTGAACCTGAGCATGGTCATCATAAATGAAACAAAGTCTGCCTGCATTGGGCAGTTAAACAGAGCTGCACCTAAATTAAATGACAATACAACACTAGAATATTCTGTAAATGTAACGTGTATAAAGTTATAAACACTTTCAAGAGGGAAAACAATTAAAGGAGCTTGAGGCTCCTTTTAAGAAATGAGACTCTCTAGCGCCACCCTTCACCACGACGGCCGTTGGGGGTACTGCAGCCAACAGAGAAGCCGGCACGGGAGAACGGGGAGAACGTGCATGCAGCGTCATGTGACGTCACATCCGCAGGACAGCGCGGGAAATTCTGGACCGAATTGCAGCACATTTTGCAGCACACAGCCTGTTCAAGGCAACGGAGAGATACACTAGAGGAATCATTCTTTTGGGTTTGGAACGCTTCATCTGACATTATTACTAGAAAACTTAAAATGTATACGAATTTTTTTCATAAGTCCTGCCACAATCCGGCCTCATGCTCCTTTAAATTCAACACACTTATAGACTGAACATGCTATTCTATTATATAAATAATAAAGTGCTGTAACAGCTGTAACAAAGCCTGACTTAGAATCTTTTGCTTAGAAAACTAAATAAAACTGATAAACATTAAAAAAAAAAAAATAAAGTGCATAGCTTCCCTCAACTCCTTTTTATGTCCTTTTTTTGCTCAGGCAAGGTTTAAACAGTTCATTCTCACTTCTTCTTCCAGGATTCTTGTTACTACTTGCAGCTGAGCAGCTGCTTGTCTTTCAGAACTGTGGTGTCTCCGAACAGGTCTGCTCACTCTTCATGAGCTTCACTCAGCAAAGCACTATATTTTAAGCCTTTTATTTGTTATAATTTTGATGATTTAATTCTTTATTGATTTCATAATATATTCCAATTTTTTGAGATTTTTTATTTGGCGTTTTCATAAGCTGTGAACTATAATCATCAAAATTATAACAAATCAAGGCTTGAAATATCTCACTTTGCAAATTTTAATTCCCAATTACGTAGCCATTCCGTATTTCAAGGGACGGGTGGCAAGCCTACTGCCAACCCCCCGACCAATAGGCACCATAAGTCTTGATGAGGTCTGTTACAACCAAAAACGTAATAACGGCCAATAACGTAATAACGGCCAATAACGTAATAATTTTGGCCATTTCAAATGTAATAAAGCCAATAGTGTAATAATGTGCCAATAATGTAATAAAACTTTTGAGTCAATAATGTAATAACTTTTTGCCGATAATGTAATAATTTTGTAATCATTTTTTAATACCATGCCAATAACGTAATAACCAGCCAATAATGTAATGCCTTATTACATTATCGGCAAAAAGTTATTACGTTATTGGCTCAAAAGTTTTATTACATTATTGGCACATTATTACACTATTGGCCTTATTACATTTGAAATGGCCAAAATTATTACGTTATTGGCAGTTATTACGTTATTGGCCATTATTACGTTTTTGGTTGTAACAAGGTCCATCAGAAAACCAGATGATGGGACTTTGGCAGTGTTTAAGTTGTGTCACCAGATTGTGCGGCCTGTTCAGAGGTCTGCTGGAATGTGTGGATGAAACCGTCTTCTGGTCCACTTCATCCCAGCTCCAGAAGGGTGATTTTACTCTCCATCCGTTGCTGGCTGTCTGGTACCAGTCATTCATAGACTCAGAGGTGGTGCCTAAAAGCCTTTTACATTATTATTAACATATGGTCATCAGTATCATTGATGTCCAACGCAAACAGGACTGTGTATCCACCAGAGTGTGCGGCCATCATAATGTGAGTAGGGCTGCTTCAGGACGGGCTCAAGTGTTCTGCAGCAGAAAGAAATGTGCTACACTGGCTTCCAGTGAGTCAAAGGATAGAGTTTAACATCTTCCTGCTGGTCTACAAAGACCTGAATGGTCTTGGACCAGAATCCATGCTGGATCTGTTAGTTCCTATGAAGCTCCCAGACCCCTGAGGTTCATCTGGATCTGTTAGTTCCTATGAAGCTCCCAGACCCCTGAGGTTCATCTGGATCTGTTAGTTCCTATGAAGCTCCCAGACCCCTGAGGTTCATCTGGATCTGTTAGTTTCTATGAAGCTCCCAGACCCCTGAGCTTCATCTGGATCTGTTAGTTCCTATGAAGCTCCCAGACCCCTGAGCTTCATCTGGATCTGTTAGTTCCTATGAAGCTCCCAGACCCCTGAGATTCATCTGGATCTGTTAGTTCCTATGAAGCTCCCAGACCCCTGAAGTTCATCTGGATCTGTTAGTTCCTATGAAGCTCCCAGACCCCTGAGCTTCATCTGGATCTGTTAGTTCCTATGAAGCTCCCAGACCCCTGAGCTTCATCTGGATCTGTTAGTTCCTATGAAGCTCCCAGACCCCTGAGGTTCATCTGGATCTGTTAGTTCCTATGAAGCTCCCAGACCCCTGAGCTTCATCTGGATCTGTTAGTTCCTATGAAGCTCCCAGACCCCTGAGCTTCATCTGGATCTGTTAGTTCCTATGAAGCTCCCAGACCCCTGAGCTTCATCTGGATCTGTTAGTTCCTATGAAGCTCCCAGACCCCTGAGATTCATCTGGATCTGTTAGTTCCTATGAAGCTCCCAGACCCCTGAAGTTCATCTGGATCTGTTAGTTCCTATGAAGCTCCCAGACCCCTGAGCTTCATCTGGATCTGGTTTGTTGTGGTTCCAGAACCAGAACCAAGCAAGGTGAGGCAGCGTTCAGTTATTCTGCTCCTCACCGGTGGAACAAACTTCCTGTAGACCTGAGGTCTGCTCCAACTGTAGATCCTTTAAATCAGGGATAAAAACAATACTGTTTACTCAAGCGTACTCTTAAATAGGGCTGGGTATCGATTCAAATGTCAAGAATCGATTCGATTACGATTATTAAGATTCAGAATAGATTATCACCATTTGATTTGATCCGATTCTATTTGATCCGATATTGATTTGGGTTAGTGTTATTAAAAATGTTTTTTCAGCTGTTGCCTGAATTATATGATTATATTATATAACTAATAATTTCACAATAATTATTGTGAAATAACTAAGAAATAAATATCCATTTAAAGTGCAAAAAAAGAGAGAAATTGCAACAGCTCATGCAGTAAACAAATAATTTTAGCTTGTCTAATTTATTCTGTCACCAGACACACAGCTTGCCATGAAGCACCAGGCATTTTTCAGGTATGTCAAGACAAACTGTCCGATAATAGAGAAACCAAACAAGCTTTACTAAATATAGATAATATGAACTTCATTGAACTAATATAACATTTAGAAATTTAAGCTGAAATATCCAGCATTTTCTCTAAAGAAAAGTTTTAGTTCAGTTTAGTTCAGTTTTCAAAACCAGCGCTTTGTTAACGCTGCAGCTACTCTTCGATGCCATCATTGTTTGATATTTTCACACCACGAGCATGTGACTACTGGGATTAAAGTTCACCGGGCGAAAATGTAACGGTGAAAAAAAAAATAGATCTTTAGACATACGAATCGATATTTAGGAATTAATATGAGAATCGATTTAGAATCGATTTTTTTCACACAGGCCTACTCTTAAATTAAATACTTACCTGCTGTACTCTACTGCCCTTACTTTTTAACAACTTGTGCTTTTTATTATTTTACCTCTTTTCTTATCATTTTATTTCATTTTATTTGTTATTTACTGTTTAATTGTGTCTTGCTGCTTTTAATGTTGATGTAAAGCACTTTGAATTATGTTGAATTGTGCTATACGAATAAACTTGCCTTGCCTGCACAGATGGAAACTTTGTCTTTATCCGAAATCTTAGAAATGAACGCAGCTTTGATATGGCTAAATAATTCTTTGGCTGGGATTAACCCAAACTGCATTTCTTAAGAACTTGTGCAAAAAAAGCTTGATAAGAAATGCTGGGAACAGAACGTGTTGGAGGCACATTTCTGATCTCCACAGCACCAGAACCTGTTGGAGATGTCCGAGTTCTGTCTCTGGTGAGTCTGCATGTAGTCGTCCTCATCCATTCTGTTCTCTGTTGTCTCAGGAGTGTGGGACGCTGTGTCTCGGAGGACGCCCTGCCATCAACGGAGTCTCCGGGGTCTCTGCTGCTCAGCCTCCTACTGGGAACCAGCGCCATGCTGGTCAAGGAGACGGGCATCACCGTGTTTGGAGTCTGCGTGGTCTACGATGCCCTGGTGCTCTGCCGCCGCTCCCTCACTCAGTAAGGACCATCCTTCTCTGATATAGTGACGTACGGGAAAAATAACAATGTATTCTACATTTCAGACACATGGTAATACTTTATATTATACACTTCTGGCGCTTTTATACTAGTAACTACTCAGCGCGACTCGACACGCCTCCACTCGCTTTGACCTTTTGAGACACCCAGATCAGAAGCAGGAGGTTGGAGTGAAGCTGCTGTGACGTATTTGATTGTGTATCTAAATGAAGAAGACAACACTAAAGATGTAGAACCTGGAGGAGATGATCATGGCTTACAGCTTAAGAAAACTCAAATATCTTATCTCAAAAAATTTGAATTTGAATTTCTGGGAATCTTAATCTTAAACTGTAAACCATAATCAGCAATATTAAAATAATAAAAGGCTTGCAATATTTCAGTTGATTTGTAATGAATCCAGAATGTATGACATTTTTGTTTTTTTTTAATTGCATTACAGAAAATAATGAACTTAATCACAATATTCAAATTTTCTGAGACAGTCCTGTACGTGCTGCTGGGTCTGTGACTTGTGTTCGATACCAAGTTAAAAAATGAGAGTGAGAGAAGCTTCAAGCGGTGACGCTTTTTAAAACATTTAGTTTGTCTCTGCGCTGCTGAAAAGTCAGCTGTAGCTGCGAGCAGCTATGAAGTGACAGAGCTCCTGGTAGATCAGGTCGTTCCTTATCTCCGTCTACATCCCTTTTTAATTCTCTCCTCAGCACCAGGTTTATGAACATCTGACCCTCAGAGTTGGATCATGAAACAGACTTCTGCGCTGCCATTGCCTGTCGTATAAAATGAAGAAGCCGCGAGTCGCTTTTTCGCTGATTTTCGCCTCCTGACGTCTGTTTTTAGATCCAACTCTGGACCAGGAGCTCTGTCACCTCATAGCTGCTCGCGGCTCCCAGCTGATTTCTCATCAGCGCCGACACAAACAAACAAAAAAAAAAAAACGTTGCCGCTTGAAGCGCCGCTCACAGATCCAGCAGCACATCTATCATCTCCTCCAGGTTCTACATCTTTAGTGTTGTCTTCTCCGTTTAGATTACACAATCAAATACGTCACCGCAGCTTCTCTCCAACCTCCTACTTCTGATCTGGGTGTTTAAAAACAAACCAGGACGAGGCGAGTGGAGGCGGGCTGAGTAGGTACTAGTGGAAAAGTGCCATTAGAACCTCTCCAGAATAGTTACAGGAGTATCTACTCGGAACGTTAGACCCCTAGTGGAAAAGCGCAAAGGTGAGTCGGGCTGAGTAGGTTCTAGTGGAAAAGCGCCATAGGTAAAAAAGGTAGTTTGGAGTAAAAGGTTCACAGCTAAATTATGAAACCTCATTTTACTAAACAAGGCTGTATGTACGATGAGGAACATAGACGATGAAGAGCGCGGCCCGACAGACGATGAAGGGTGCAGTGAAGGGTACCGCCTGATTGGTTGTCTGTCTGTTCCTCAGTCACCTGTCCAGCTCCAGACCCAGTGGCCTTGTGAACATCTGCAGCCCCTTCATGAAACGAGCCGCCCTCATCTCTGGCTATGTAAGTAATGACCCCATTGACATCCAACCAGCTCATTTTTGCAGGAGGTATTTCATATTTCAAATACATTTTTAGACCTGTATTTAGGAACTTAATTCCAATTCAGATATCACCTATCATAAAGGAGTCTAGCTGAGGAACCCGAGAAAGAGATATATTGTTCTGGAAACAGGTCTCCATGGTGATCATACACAACGTGAAGTGATGTGTGGATGGTGTAGACGTGTTGATCCACACAAGCAGAACTTCAGGCTGAATCCCAGTTGGTTCTGGTCTGCTGTGTCAGGATTACCTCCTTCTGTGATCATTAATTTCCCTTTGGGCATTAACAAAGTAGATTTGAATTGAATATATGCAGGCAGTTGTGTCATAACCTCGAGGCTCATCTTCATGGTCTCTATGGAGAAATATTTCTGCCCTTGAATTGAATTGAATTAAATTTAAATTTTATTTTGAACATGAAACAGTAGTGAAAACGAAACCAAACAATAATAATCAATAATAAATAGATAAGAAAAAAAAGGCAAAAATATAAATAAAAACATGCATCCATCATAATTAATATGCTCAAAAAAGGAATAGGAAGAAGCAAAAACGTATAAAATCCTACCCCCTAAACTCCATTTCATTATAATCAAAATTAATTATATTTTATTATATAATACATATATACACATGCACTTTTTTATATATATACACATACACACACACAAATGTTATATGAATATCACTAATAACACACCCTCACACCTATATACACTGATATAAATATACCCATTTATAAATTAATATATCAGTATCAACAATATACAAAAAAGAAAAGAAAACAAACAAACAACTCATAAGGGCAGAGCCCCCCCCCCAAAAGCAACCCTTATCCTCTACTGAGAGGTCACCAATGTCATTTTAGCAGCAGAATTGTATGGGGGATTCTGCAGAACCTCTTCAACCTCCCCCTCAGCCTGGAGAAAGACATCCTGCCTTGTTCCAGTACCAAAAACATCTCATCCATCATGTCCTTATGACTACAGACCTGTAGCCCTAACATCTCAGGTCATGAAAGTTCTGAAGAGAATTTTATTGATCCACCCGAATAAGCAAACAAGCACCTTCCACGGCCCACTGCAGTTTACTTATCCTTGTGGGGTTGGAGTTTAAGATCCCATCATACACCTGCTTCAACCAACCCACAGTCATCTGGACAAAGCAGCAGCGCTGTGAGGATCCCGCCTGCATTACTACCTAAGAACCTCCAAAAGCAACACACACCCCAGTTTCTCCTTGCCATTGTTTGGTTTAAGGTTTCCCACTAGGAGAGTATTTACCTGCTGTTGTATTGTAATAACTGATCAGGGGTCATGTTCTGGTCTCTGGAAAGATCCTAGAGACAACTTGTATTGTAGGCTAGACTTTGTCCAGATGCTCTACAGAGCCCACATCTTAGTTAGACCAAATTTGGACATTTTCACTGCTCAGGAATCCGGCTTAACATCGAAAATTGATTAAAATTGAGTTTCACAATAGGATATTTGCACAATATTAACAGTTTTTTACCATGAAATTCATCTTGTATACCATCAAATTTCACCGTCTACCATATGAAATAAAACCGACTGTATCAGCTGGCCTGACAATAGGGGGTCAGTCAAGTAAATCCCATCAAAAGAAAACAAAATATACAAAAAAGAGACTGCCCTCTGCAAAATCTACTAAGAGTATACCTCATGATTATTCTGAAATGAGTGCTCAGGTGTTTCCCCTGCTTCCAACAGGTGCTGATCATCATGTCAGTCCGGCTGTGGCTGATGGGCGGCTCCATGCCGCTGTTTTCTGAACAGGATAACCCCGCCTCCTTCTCACCTCACGTCCTCACCAGGTTAGGAGCACACACACACACACACACACACACACACACACACACACACACACACACACACACACACACACACACACACACACACACACACACACACACACACACGTCCGTATCCATGTGGCAGCCGGAGGAGCTCTTCCTATAGTCTTTGGTGAAACTAATAACTGTGTTTACAAATAATTAAAAAAATAGGTACAAATGGAAGGTTGGAAATTGTTCTATAATTAGCTAAAATGTCTGGGTCAAGAGAAGGTTTTTTAAGTAAAGGTTTAATTACTGCAACTTTGAAAACCTGTGGTACACATCCTAAGTTTAGGGATAAGTTGATCTGGTCCAGTATTATCTTATCGTACCAATAAGAGAACATTTTTGAGTAGTCGAGTTGGGATGGGGCTAACACATACGTGGATGATTTAAGATAAGATAAGATATCCTTTATTTTCTCCCTCAGTGGGGAAACTTATTTTTGTTGTCAGCAGTACAGCAGTACACTTAGCACACATTTAGCTCTATTGACGAGGATCAAAAGAATCTAGTCAAGTCGGAGCCGAAGGAAGTTGCAAAAGCTGAAGAAACACCCACAGCCGCTACAGGGTGGGCCTGGTTGATTCCTTCTGTAATTCTGCTGAATTTTCTGTTAAAGAAGCTCATAAAGTCTTCACAACTAAGAGCTGCCTGAATGCACGGCTCAACAGAGTTGTGACTCTTTTTCAGCCTGGCTACAGCGCTGAACAGAACGTGGAATACTTTTATTATTTTCTAACCCTATTCTCTGCATCCTCTTCTCTTACACCAACCAACCAACCTCGTGTCCTCCTTCACTTTATCCATACATCTCCTTTTTGGTCTTCTTCAAGGCCTCCTGCCTGGCATTTCCCATTTTAGCATCCCTTTTCCAATAAACTCACTAACCCTCCTCTGTTCATTTCCAAACCATCTGACCTCCCTCACTTTATGTCCAAACATCTAACATGTGTCGTCCCTCAGTTGTACTCATTCCAGTTCCTGCTACCTCTAGCTCTGCCTCCTGTCCCTTCCTCAGTGCCACTGTCTCCAAATTATTCAACATTGCTGGTCTTGTAGACCTTTCTTTTTCCTTTTTTTTCCCGGCCATTCCGTTGCCCTGGACTCTTGACCCTAAGTGCTTAAAATCCTCCACCTTCCTCAGCTCTGCTCCCTGTAGCCTCACCGTTCCTCTTGGGTTCCTCTCATTCACACATGTACTCTGTCTTGCTTAATCTAACCTTCATCCTTCTTCTTTCCAGTGCATACCACCACCTCTCTAGATTTTCCTCTCACTACAGATCACAATGTCATCTGCAAAAATAATGGTCCATGGCGATTCCTGTCTTACTCATCTGTCTGTCAGTACGTGCACATGCAGCGATTCAAACTGGTTGGAGATCATTTGCACACATCGTACTGACTTTTAAACTGCATGTGAACACCTTAAGTCAGTCAAGTAATCTGATCAGACTGGATTCATCAACCCGCTTGCAGCACCTAGATAAGCCAGTCGCAACCGCCTTGTTAATGCCATGTGAACGGGGACATGGATATTACAGTCTGCGCATGCTCGAGAATTTCCCCCGGGTGGGGTTTTCCCCCGGGGGAGGGGATTCACCCGGAAGTGAAAGGAGACGACGCAACGCTGCTCAGTAGTAGCTCCCTGGGGTGTCGTGTGACTGCTTCAGGGGTGTCGTCAAAATATTTCCTATTCTGACATTTCATATATAAATACTGTATTTTTGCGACCATACGGGCGCAGTGTGAAAAGGCATAGCCTCAGTCTTTTGTGTCATATTTCTGTATTTAAAACACACACGGCGCACCGACCGAAACGGCACACACACAAGAACACACACACACACACACAAGCACAGGAGTGTGCATATTTAAAAATACAGCGGGAGCAAAACTTTGTTTGATTGTAGGCTACTTTATTTCAGTTTTTACATTAATCAAACCCATTAAGTCTCATCCTCTGTTTCTGCATTAAAGAGCTCCGCTAAATCAGCTGTGCCAGTCCGAATTCCTCGCTGTCAGAGTCACGTTCCGTGCCGTGCGGTGCCTCGGAAATGCACGCTTTTGCAAAAGCTCGCAAAATAATCCCAGCAGACACGTTAGCCCACGCATCAACAATCAATCTGCAAACTGTGGCATAAAAAAAACAAAATACGCCGTACCCTACGCCGTAGGCTGCGTCTATTTAACGCGGACCTAATGCCGCGTTCCATTTATCCTCGGAAGTGGGGATTTCCCAGTCCCCAGTCGGAATTTTCAACTGGAACGCCCCTCAAAGTGGGGTTTCCCACTGGGAAAGTGGGAGAGTCTTCACCACCCCCGAGTTACCATTCCAAGATGGCTGCCATTCCCAGTTCCCACTTCCGATTTCCGAGGTAAATGGAACGCGGCATAAACTCCGGAGCCGCCAGACATAAATCTCTAAATTTCGGAGCAAATTTCTTAACAGGCGTAGCTACAACTGTTAGATTTCATCTATTAAACCAACATCTTCCTAAATGATTTATTTCAGCCGGCGTGATTCTCAACAGAGCAGCGTCCCAGAGAGAGTTTCTCTCCCGGGGCTGACGCAGCAGCTTGACCCGGCGGACACGTCTCTTCTCGGGCTGTGAGCTGAGGTTGCTCCCCGGGGGCGGCGGCTCTTCTCATCTCCGAAAACATCGGGTCAAATTTCTTAACAGGCGTTATTTGGATAAACTGAGCCCCGGTTGCGGATCTTAAAGTTACCTTTATACCTGAAAAAATATTAAAACTTAATAAAGTGCCATATTAACAGCGCTACAGCTGAAATTAAAACAGCTTTTGGCTCTCTGCTTCCTGATCAGGTTAGGGATGAAAACGAGGGGGAGTAGGAGAAATGGGACAGGCACCTGGGCCAAGTGCCCTAGATCTCAAGTGCCCTAAAATCTCCCCCTTCTTTTTTAGGGGTTAGGGAAGAAAAGAAGTGCGAGTGGAGAAAAGAAGGGCGAGTGAAGGAGAATTGGGATTGGCCCTTAGAATGCACTTTTTCCTTTCCTCGTTGTTAAGCGGAGGTCAACCGGAAGTGGCTCTTTGTTGAAATGGTTACCATGGTTACCTCGGGTACAGCGCCACCTAGCGTCACGGAGTCAGCCATGCTCTGGTTACAGTGGTTTATTCAATCTGATTCAGTCTGATCTCAGAACAGCATGTGTAATCAGACAAGTTGATCCAATCTTCTGCATGTCATTATCTGATCAGATCTGCAACCATGTTGAATCGCTGCATGTGCACGTACTGAGTCTGTCCATCACCATAGCAACCAAGAAGGGGCTCATGGCTCATCCCTGATGCAGTCCCACCTCTACCATGGACTTCTTCGGTTACACCTGCAGCACACCTCACTACCGTCTTGCAGCTCCCATACATGTCCTGTACAACATACTTCTCCAACACTCCAGACTTCCTCAACAGTACCACGGTTCCTCCTCTCGATACCCTGTCATAACCTTTTTCTAGATCTACAAAGACACGATGAAGCTCCCTCTGGGTTTCTCTGTACTTCTCTATCAACACTCTCAAAGCAAATACTTCATGCAGGGCCGCCGCAAGGGGTGTGCGAACCGTGCGACCGCACGGGGCCTCGCGCTATGGGCCGTTTTTTTTTTTTTTTTTTTTTTTTTTTTTCGTTTTTTCCCTTATAAATATCAACAGTCACGTTCCATTACAGACCTAAATGTGTACTAGTCTGTGCATATCAATAAATATATGTGCAATGATGCGCGTGTCTGTTGTTCAATACAACTGCGTCAGACCAAGCGCAGACACAAGCTGCTCTGATCCAGACGGGTGGAGTTGGAACAAACTGTCACACAATGTCGAGAGAACGATATAAATTCAGGAAATTTCCATCAGGGGATGAAAAAAGAAAAAAAACTAAAGAAAATTGAAGAGTTTAATGCCTCTCTGAAAGCCTCATTAGATACATTTTTTACAAAAATCACTGATCCGACCGGGTCTCAAGCAGCCGTGGGGCCCCGCGTCCAGGCACTCGAGATGATGATGAGGCAGGGGAAGGTATCCAGTATTTTGCTAATTGGAGAGTTAAAATTGCGCATAGACACCGGATCCGACCCGAAAAACCCAAAAATTTCGCGCGCGTGAGCCCCCCCGGCCATTTCGCACAGAGCCTCGCAAATCTCCCAGTCGGCTCTGACTGCATGTGTAGTATTCTTTCTTGGCATGAAGCCATACTGCCGCTCACAAATGCTTGAAAAGTTAACCAATATCTGCAGAGGTGGAATTGAGGCCATAGCCCTAAATTGTTTCACTATGATCTGTAAAAAGATAAGAAGCAATGGCCATGGTGCTTTTAGGTGTGATAATATATGATACAGTTAGCTGACAAACACATATTGAGGCTCATAGTTACTCAGTTTTGAAACGGACATGAATGATGCTCAAACATGGTGTTCGTTATGGACAAACTGTGACTGGCACAGAAGTCCAATAACAGAGCACCGCTCGGGTTCAGATCGGGGAGGTTGTTTTTCCCAATCACGCCTCTCCAGGTATCACTGTCATTGCCCACGTGAGCGTTGAAGTCCCCCGGTAGAACAATGGAGTCCCCAGTTGGAGCACTATCCAGTACTCCTCCCAGGGACCCCAAGAAGGCCGGGTACTCCATACTGCTGTTCGGCCCAACAGATCGTTTCCAGACCCGAAGACGCAGGGAAGCGACCAACTCGTTCACCAGGGTAAACTCCAACACATGGTGACTGAGCTGAGGGGCTATAAACAAGCCCACACCAGCCCGCCGCCTCTCACCCTGGGCAACTCCATAGTAGTGGAGGATCCAGCCCCTTTCAAGGAGCTGGGTTCCAGAGCCCAAGCTATGTGCCTCTATCCAGTGCCTCTCAACCTCCCCCACAAGCTCTAGGACCTGCTTGCCATGGGAGACCCTACCAAAGCGTAATGCCTCCGACAACATAGTGAGCATACGGGGAACACAAATCTCTCCACCACAATAAGGTGGCGGTTCAAGGAGTGGGAAGTCAAAAACAAAATAAAAAAATGTTCATGTGGTTCAGCAATTCACCTAAATGTATTCAATACTGTTATTAATGAACGGGCATTCCATTCCTCATCCTTCATTTCCATCCGTCATTCCTTGTTCTCAGGTTCCTGACCTTCTCGTACCTGCTATCCTTCAATGCCTGGCTGCTGCTGACGCCAGTCGTCCTCTGTTACGATTGGCAGGTGGGCAGCATCCCGCTTGTGGAGTCTCTCGGTGACGTTCGAAACATGGCCACCATGCTGCTGGCCGGGGTGATGTTGGTGCTCTCCCTACGCTGCATCTCCTCTCTGCAGGTATCACTTTAACACTCACTCACTCACTCACTCACTCATCTTCTCCCGCTTTATCCGTTCCCGGGTGGCGGGGGCAGCTGCCTCAGCAGGGATGCCCAGACTTCCTTCACCCCAGACACTTCCTCCAGCTCTTCCGGGGGGAGTCCGAGGCGTTCCCAGGCCAGCCGAGAGACATAGTCTCTCCAGCGTGTCCTGGGTCTTCCCCGGGGTCTCCTCCCGGTGGGACATGCCTGGAACACCTCCCTAGGGAGGAGGGACATGCCTGGAACACCTCCCTAGGGAGGCGTCCAGGAGGCATCCGGTACAGATGCCCAAGCCACCTCAGCTGACTCCTCTCAATGTGAAGGAGCAGCGGCTCGACTCGGAGCTCCTCCCGGGTGACCGAACTCCTCACCCTATCTCTAAGGGAGCGTCCAGCCACCCCGCGGAGGAAACTCATCTCGGCCGCTTGTATCCGCGATCTTGTCCTTTCGGTCACTACCCAAAGTTCATGACCATAGGTGAGGGTAGGGGCGTAGATTGACCGGTAAATCGAGAGCTTCGCCTTTCGACAGCTCCCTCTTCACCACGACGGTCCAGTACATCGACCGCATTACTGCGGACGCTGCACCGATCCGTCTGTCAATCTCACGCTCCATTGTTCCCTCACTCGTGAACAAGATCCCGAGATACTTGAACTCCTCCACCTGAGGCAGGACTTCTCCACGTCCACACCATGGCCTCGGTCTTGGAGGTGCTGATTCTCATCCCTGCCGCGTCGCACTCGGCCGCAAACTGCCCCAGCACATGCTGGAGGTCCCGGTCTGATGAAGCCAACAGGACAACATCATCTGCAAAAAGCAGAGATGAAATCCTGAGGTTCCCAAACCGGAACCCAAACCCAAACATTTATTTGCATCTGCAACTTCTCCCTTGTACCTGGACCAAATGTGACCTTCACTCATAGTGAAGCTCCATCAACCTCCCCTATAGACCATAACCATGTCCCTCTCAGTGGAATGTAGTTAGCTAGCTGACATTAGGGCCAATCCCAATACACCCCCTACTTTCTACCACTAGCCCTACTTTCTACCACTACCCCTAAAAAAAGAAGCCACAGATTTTAGGGCACTTGAAATCTTCCCAGGGGCCTGTCCCAATACTCCCACTACCCCTTCTTTTCAGCACCACCCCTAAATTTTGCATGCTACGTCACTGCGTGGTTTATGTTCCGGTACGTAAGCGACTGCGTAGTTACGTTTGCACATACGTCACACCATATCAGGAAGCCCAGAGCTAAAAGCTGTTTTAATTTCAGCTGTAGCGCTGTTAATATGCCACTTTATTAAGTTTGAATATTTTTTCAGGCGTAAAAGTAACCGCTAAGATCCCCAACCTGGGCTCAGTTTATCCAAATAAAGCCTGTTAAGAAATTTTCGGCGATGATAAGAGCCGCCGGTCCGGGGCGCAGCGGCAGCTCACGTACAGACGTGATCGCCGGGTCAAACTGCGCCGTCGTCCCGGGGAGAAACCTGCAGCTCTGTGGAGAATTACCGCCGGCTGAAATAAATCATTTAGGAAGATAAATGTTGGTTTAATAGATGAAATCTAACAGTTGTAGCTACGCCTGTTAAGAAATTTGCTCCGAAAATTTTGGGATTTCTGCCTGCCGGCTCGGAAGCTGATTTATGGTTCCGTGTTAAATCGATACGGCGTAGGGTACGGCGTAGGGTACGGCGTAGGGTACGGCGTAGGGTACGGCGTACGGCGTGCGTCGCCGCGTAACCTACGCCGTAGGCTCTGCGTTGGTGTAACGCGGAACCATAAATCAGCCTTTATTCTAGCGAGGTTTGAAAAAGACTTTGCAACAACGGGCAAACGAGTGATTATGTACATTCACTGAGTGAATATTATGAAAGTAAAATATATATTTCTCGCTAGAAATGTAATCAAAACGCATTTTTATACAGAAACTAACTCAAAATATTGATTTTATTCACTAAAAAATAAGAAATGTCCGCCATGTTTTTTTTTTTTTTTTAATCAGTTCGCAAATGACGACGAAAAGCATTCTGGGAAATTTTTCTAGCCCTCTGTCAGCTAGTGTGTATCTGAAATCTCTAGCTGTGAAGGGCCAGATTGATAACCACTCGCCCTCGATATCCCCACTACCCCTAGGTGAAAAGAGGAATTGGGACACCACTACCCTCATATCACGGGAACGCGCAATATTTAAGGGTAGGGCTTAAAAGTAGGGGTAGGGGGGGGATTGGGACTGGCCCTTATAAATCTGAGCCACTCCCGGCTAGCTAGTGTAAGCACCATGCTTTATTTGAGTCTGTATCTGAATATGGATCCGAGCCTGGACCTGAGTCTGTAACTGGATCAGGACCCTAGTCTGGAGTCATCAGCTGTAGGGGCTGCTATAGGGGGTTCCACAGATGTGCAGCAGGATTTAAATCAGGACTAATAGAAGGACAGTTCAGAATAGTCCAGTGTTTGGTTCCGAGTGGTTCTTGGCTGGTTTTAGTTGTGTGTTTGGGTCATTTTCCTGGTGGAGGACCCATGACCTGCGACTGAGACCACACTTTGTGACACTGGACAGCACATTTGTCACTGGAACGTCTTGATGGTCTTGAGATTTCATTGTGCCTGCACAGATTTAAACCCCCTGTACCAGACGCAGCAAAGCAGCTCCAGAACCGAAATGAGACTCCTCCATGATTCACAGCAGATACAGACTGCTCGTATGTTGTCCTGTACCTTTGTTATTGCCCTGTGAATTGGGTTGTTCTGGCTCATCTTTGATTCTGGTTTTAAGTCAGTCTGAACTGGTTTCATTTGGGGGCTTTCGTTAAGTTTTGTTAAAAAACTGTGATGTGTGAACATATTCTCACATTTCCACAGAGGCAGGAAGGCTGGGAGGTGTTGGTGGGAATGCTGTTCCTGGTTTTTCCCTTCATTCCCGCCAGTAACCTGTTCTTCAGGGTGGGCTTTGTGGTTGCCGAGAGGGTCCTCTACATGCCCAGGTCAGTAACCTTTTTTCAGGGTGGGGTTTGTCATATCTCGTCTTTTTCCTGTATCTTCATATTGCTTCTCCTTGTTACCATGTGTCTTCATATCTTTATGTTGTTGTCCTTTGTCTCCATGTGCTTGTTCTGTGTCTTCATGTTAACCTGTATCTCATTGTTGTGTTAGTGTTGTGATATCATAAAGAGGCATTTTCCATCTAGCATGTCATGGGTCTCCTCCCAGTGGGACGTACCTGTAAAATCTCACTAGGGGGCATGCAGGAAGCATCCTCACCAGGTACCCAAGTCAGGTCATCTGACTCCTCTTGATGTGGAGGAGCAGCAGCTCTACTTTATTTATTTTGTTTCTTTCTTTAAATTTTGTGGTGCGACTCCCGAAACAACGTTCTGCTTGGTACCTATCAGCTGCCTTTGTAGTCCAACAGGACCAAAAGGCCTGATAAGATTCTTCAACTTGACAGCATCCATAACTGCTGGTGTCCGCCATGCCAGGCACCAACCACCTTACGGCCACACGTCTGGTCAGCTCCTTCTACAATGAAGGCAGGGAACACGATCCACCCGGACTCAATAACATTCGGGGTGTGGTTGAAGCTTTCTCTGACAGGAGGCTCCACATTCTCAGCAGAATCACATTACATTCAGCCCCACCAGGTCAGGCATCCTCCCCTACCATCTGACACACTCTAATGTGAGTGACGGGAGAGTGTTATGGCGCTTTTACACTAGAACCTACTCAACCCGACTCGACTCGCCTTGCCCTCGTTTCTTTTCAGCACCCAGATCAGAAGTAGGAGGTTGGAGCGAAGCTGCTGTGACGTATTTGATTGTGTATCTAAAGGAAGAAGACAACAATACTAAAGATGTAGAACCTGGAGGAGATGATAGATGTGCTGCTGGGTCTGTGGCTTGTGTTCAATATCAAGTTAAAAAATGAGAGAGAGAAGCTTCAAGAGGCAACACTTTTTTTATTTATTTAGTTTGTCTCTGCGCTGCTGAAAAGTCAGCTGGAGCCGTGAGCAGCTATGAAGAGACAGAGCTCCTGGTAGATCTGGTCGTTCCTTATCTCCGTCTAGATCCCTTTTTAATTCTCTCCTCAGCACCAGGTTTATGAACATCTGCACCTCAGAGTTGAATCATGAAACAGACTTTTGCGCTGCCATTGCCTGTCGAATAAAACAAGAATCCGTCAGAATCTCTTTCTCTGATGTCACATCCTGACTCAGACGTCTGACTCCAACCCCCCGACCAATCGGTGTCCTGTAGTGTGATGATGTCAGATACAGCCGACTCAGCAGCTTAGAACCTCGGCAGAATAATTACAGAAAAGTATCTACTCGGCACATTAGACCCCTAGTGGGAAAGAACCAAGGCGAGGCGAGTTGAGTCGGGCTGAGTAGGTACTAGTGGAAAAAATCGTATCTTACATATCAATTAAAACAACCCATCACGATTTTTTAAACATTAAAGTTTCAGTGCTACTATTTTGTTTTTCTCACATTATTCACAACTATGATCATACACAGGCCTAGGATCTACACAACATTGTTACAAATTCATTTTATTCCAAAATACCAAAGAAGTTTTTCATTGATGATAATCCGGGTGTCCCAGACGAATAAGGATCCAAACCGAGTTAGCTGGCTGACCAGAAGTATGACCTACGTGAATTCATCATATGATTTTGACTGTGACTTTGTCCATCGAACATATGTGACAGGGTTAAGCACAGGGACCAGTGGTAGACATTATCTTCTTTTGTTTGGTTTTTACTCGTTTTGGGGGATTCTAACAGAGGTTTGTTTTCTGTTTTTTCAGTCTCCACCCAAAGATGTTTTTTTTTTTTCTTTTCTTCATGTTTCTTTCCATGTTCTTCCTTTTCCCCCTCCTGTTCTGCCTCCACCCTCCCAACTCCCCCAGTATGGGTTACTGTATCCTGGTGGTCCATGGTATGGGTCGGCTGTGTTCGGTGGCAGGTCGTTGGGGCACCACACTCCTCAGTGTCTCCATGCTGCTGCTCCTTCTGATATTCTCCTGGAAAACTGTCTCCCAGAACAACGTATGGCTCTCAAGGGAGGCCCTATTCCGGTAGGACTTCAAACAATCACTCTGTTTTACTCTGTAATACTCTGTAAGCATCTAGATCAGGGGTTGGCAACCCAAAATGTTTTAGAGCCGTATTGGACCAAAACACGAAAAACAAATATGTCTGGAGCCGCAAAAAATGAAAAGTCTTGTATAAGCCTTAGAATGAAGGCAACACATGCTGCATGTATTTATGTTAGAAAAAAGTCGAAATGTCGAGATTAATGTTGAAATACAATCTCGAGAAAAAAGTCGAAATGTTGAGAAAAAAGTCAAAATTACGTGAAAAAAAGTCGAAATGTTGAGAAAAAAGTCGAAATGTCAAGAAAAAAGTCAAGATTTCGTGAAAAAAGTCGAGATTAAAGTTGAAGTACAACCTCGAGAAAAAAGTCGAAATGTTGAGAAAAAAGTAAAAATTTTGAGAAAAAGGTCAAAATGTTGAGATTAAAGCGACACTGCGTAACTTTTCCACCTTAATATCATATTTCCAGAGTCATTGTGATGGAACATCAACTTCCAACAGGTTTAATGACACCTCTGTCATGGTCTGAGGGGGTCTGTATCACCTTCACTGGCACTATGTAACTTTGAGGTGCATGGTAGGAACCCTGCCACACTAAAAAACTACAAATCTTTACGACTTTGACTGCTTTACGGCATACGTCACTTCCCCCATCTTCCCGATTCGCAGTCAAGACGAAAATGGGCGGGGCGTGGAGCGCAGCTCCGCAGAAGCTGCGTTGTGGCTGCAGCAGCTCCACATAACAGACGTGGGGAAAAGATCGCTAATGGTTTAACTTTTCACCGGTTTCCTGCTCGGAGGCAGAACCACGCAGGCCAAGTATCTGATATAACAAAGTAAAAGAGTGAAAGAGTCGTCGGCTCGCTTGGATCGCGGCTGTAACGACCAAACACCTTCCACACAGTAAAGCCTGAATTATGGTTCCTGGTTAAATCGACGCAGACCTACGGCGTAGGGTACGTGGCGACGCGCAACGTACGGTGCGTGTCGCCGCGTACCCTACGCCGTAGGCTCTGCGTCGATTTAACGCAGAACCATAAATCAGCCTTAAACCACAAACACTCACACACACCGGGTCGGATCAAAACACGGGTTTTATTCCCCACTTCGCCAGCTAAACGCAGTTGCTGGCCAGCTCTCTGCGGTGCTATTAACCCCAATCTTCAGATAAAACTAGTTTGTTGAGGAAAAAATATTAACTCTTATTTGTAGCTGCAGAGGAAAAAAATAATCTCACGAGGAAAACAAAAATATTGCTCACGCCTCGGAGCCTCTTCAGCATAATATAACAGTCAAAAAAAAAGAAAAGAGAAGTAAGAGGGATACAAAACATGTACTGTATGTTGTACTACTATTATACAAATTTATTGAAACACATGGCGAGTCAGACATTTACCAAAGCCAAAGCAGCTGCCAAACACTCCTAAACAAGGTAGTAAGACGTGGGTTGTGCAGAACTGCGGCAGTAAATCCTTTCTAAAGAGTGGCGCTCCGACGACCTTCATTCTTTAGTAGGGATTTCATATGGATCCAGACCGTTAATAATCATTATTTTCTCCATATACCGCTCCCTGGCTTCCTTGTTTAAGGTATCCCGGTAAATTCCAGTTCCTTTCCAGCAGTTTAACATCTTTTTTGCGTTCCGTCTGTTCACTTGGTGAAACAGAAAAAAACGTCTTCTCTCATCAAAACAAATGCACGCGACGGGACAGGAGTTTTCCGGCAGTACGCGCTGGTGCTCATGGGAAACGTAGTGTTCTTTCTGGTAAAGCACTACCGCTTTTGTCCAAAAGATGCCGCCAAACTCAGAAAAGCTGAAAGTTACGTTGTGCTGCTTTAATGTTGAAGTACAATCTCGATAAAAAAGCTGAAATGTCGGGAAAAAAGTGAAAATTTCGTGAAAAAAGTCAATGTTGAGAAAAAAGTCGAGATTAATGTTGAAGTAGAACCTCGAGAAAAAAGTCGAAATGTCGAGATTCAAAAGGAAAGGCAAAAGGAAAAAAAGGAGAAAAAAAGAGAGAAAGAAAAAGAAAAAAAAAAGGTTGTCGACCCCTGCTCTAGAACCTCAAAGTAGTACTCTGGAAGTAATACTTCATATACTGACAAAAAGACCTTGAGCATCTTACTGGTTCTGTAGTTTTGTCGACTATCGTAATGGTTCTTTGGTTCCCTCGATCACAGCTCTAATAAGTTAAGATATAAAAACAATACAGTAAAACATAACAGTGAAAATAGTACAAATAAGTGCAAAAGGGGACTGCTGTCAGTCGTCTCTTTGATGACCTCCTCTTCTTGTTTCAGCTCAGGTATCAGGACTCTGCCTCACAACGCCAAGGTCCACTACAACTACGCCAACTTCCTGAAAGACGGCGGTCGGTACGAGGAAGCTATCCACCACTACAACACGGCCCTCAGGTACGGCTCAGCACGCTTTTACCTCCATCATTCTGAGATGTCCAGAGAGTGGGAACATCTGTTGGACAACTGGCTTACAAAAGATCAGCAAAAGCAGTGACTCTGCACTTGGTGGTCTCTCAGTTTGTACCCTCGTCACGCCAGCGCCATGAACAACCTGGGCACTCTGACCGGCAGCCCAGAGGAGGCGGAGCTTTACTACCGTAACGCTCTGGACATCAACCCCCAACACAACCGGGCCCTGTTCAACCTGGGGAACCTGCTCAGGTATCACGCACACAAGTCACGTTTATTTATAAAGCACTTGTCTTTAATGTTTCCACCTGCCACTAATCTGTAGAACACTGAACTCCAGACAGAAGTGTTTGTACAGTAGTCCCTCGCTATAACGCGGTTCACCTTTCACGTCTCTGCTTCACGGATTTGCATTGTGCATCGTGTTCTGCATTCTGATTGGCTAAACATTCTCCCCGCTTCTTCACTTCCTGTGTCAATAATGTTGGTTGCTTAGCAACAAGCTGAGAACGGCCAATGAGCTTCAGCAGCAGCTCAAGAGCGGGAGCCTTTGATGAATCGTTCATTACAGTCTCAGATATAATCCATGGTGGCTTGTCGGGTTATAAGAATCTTTTTACCCAGGAGAAAAAAGAGTGACAACAACGACCCAAAACTATGTTCTTCTCTGGAAAAAACACACCTGCACCGCGGCTTTAGAAGAAAAAGTTGGTGATGGTGGTGATGATGGTGTGATGTGTTCCAGGTCCCAGGGGAAGGACCAAGAGGCCCAGGCTCTGTTGAAGGACTCCCTCCATTACGGCCCACATTTTGCTGACGCGTACTCCAGTCTGGCATCTCTCTACGCAGAGCAGGTGAAACCTCCTCAAAACATTTGTACTCATCCTGACTTCCTGGTAATGCTGGGGATAATCGTTTATTAAATCTCGATCTCGATTCAGACACTAATGCGATCTCATTTTTAATAAGATCGAATCACGGGGATTCTGTGACGTCACGCTGCATTATTTATTTATGTTCCTTCCTTCTGAATCATCCCAGGCAAAAACTAAAAGTTGTGTGGTTGTGTTCTGTGTCCGTCTCCTCTTCTTGTCATGATCATGTGCAAACACCCCGTTGCTATGGCAACACGCACTAATTTACTGCACGTGTGTGTGTAGAGCCCTGCGCGGGACTGTTTTTTTCATCCCGCTCCCGCTGCATTTCTGACCATTACCGCCCGCACCCGCAAAACTCGCCTTTTGCGCACGCATCAATTATGTGAATGTGGTTACAGCAACGAGAGTAGGTTGTAAGTGGCTCAAATAAGACTAATAAATAACATAAAATAAACAATGTTAATGAATGAAACGAATTACTGTAATTTAACAAATGAATCACTTGGCCATTACATTGCTGTGGAGGAAGAGAATGCTGCTGACCCGACTGAGGTCCCAATCCCGTGCGTCTCTCTTCCAACATGCGCCCACAGACACTAAATGCAGTTTCTCCAAATATCTGACTGGCCTTGCTTTGTCTTTGCTTTGTAAAGACCTTATTTTAGGTTCTTTTTCCCATCATTTATTTCCATCTGGTTGCTAGACTACATCCCGATCCCGCAGGGGTTTTTTTTGTCCGCCCGCTCCCGCCCGCAGCAAAATTCAAACCGCCCGAACCCGCGAGATTTGCGTTGCCAATCCCAATGCAGCCCTCTAGTGTGTGCAACTTATGTTCAGCAGCACTGACACTGAGGCAGCATTACAGTAAGCGTTTGTTACTTACCGGTATTCATTTTCGTAGTTGGTCAAGTAGTGAGTGAGAGCACTTTAATTTGATGTTTGATTTTATGTATTATGTACTATGTGAGCAGCACTGACTGAGTAATGTGACTGTTTAATGAAGCCACAGTAGTTGGCTTGCAGTTTGTTGTTGTTCATTTATGTTTCTTCCACTGTTGTTGCCTGCTACCTTGCAAGTAGTTGAATGAAAAAATAAATTTTTCATGGAAAAATGAAAATCTTTTGAGAATCGTATCGTAGATCTAGATTCTTGTGGAGAAAAATCGAGATTCTCATTTTGAGCAGAAAATCGTTTGAGAATCGTAGATCTAGATTCTTGTGGAGAAAAATCGAGATTCTCATTTTGGCCAGAATCGCCCAGCACTACTTCCTGGGCAGCGACGTCCCACTGTCCGAGCTGCCGGACGTCCTCCTCTCCGCTGTTAACCCAAGACCACTCTGCCTGTGCTCTCTGTCAGAAACGCTTTGCTGAGGCCAATGACGTGTACGTGAAGGGAATAGAGAACTGCCCCGATAATTCTGACCTCCACAACAACTACGGCGTGTTTCTGGTGGACACAGGTGAGTTGACTCCACCGGGTACATGGCATGCTGTTAGTTAGTTAGTTTCAATTTATTGTCCTTTCGGAAATTCTTTTCGCATCTGTGGCAGTCAGAATACATGGTCAAAAACAAAGAAAAACAGAACAATATACCACACAATTCGACAGAGAACGAGAAGTGCAGTATAATA
Organism: Cololabis saira; assembly: GCF_033807715.1. Classification (NCBI taxonomy): domain Eukaryota; kingdom Metazoa; phylum Chordata; class Actinopteri; order Beloniformes; family Belonidae; genus Cololabis; species Cololabis saira. The sequence continues at coordinate 30,069,136 of NC_084609.1, forward strand.
CAACACTATACAATAACATAACTTAACACAATGATCCTAAAGTGCTTCACACCAAACCTAGTGGATTATGAAGTTAATAATGCATCTATAATTTATTTAGCAGAGCTATACTAGAGGGAATAAAAGCTCTATTGGTGACAGTCATCTGCTTTTTGATTTGCTTCTAAGGATTGTATTTTAGCTGTACAAGATTGTGGGCCTTGTTCTCCCTCGTCTTACCTGAGCTCTGTCCACAGAGTTCAGCCCTGAGATTGGAAAGAACTAGTCTAACCTGAAGGACTCATGCTGAACCGCACGAGTCCATTTCCAACCAGCAGAAGTGTGTTTTTCTGCAGACATGGCCTCCCATCTTTTTAGCTTGTTTCATGAGCAGAACACTTGTCTGGCTTCCTTTTACTTTTTTTTTTTTTTTTTTGTTTGGAATAACATGTCAACAAAACATACATCTTTATCGCATAGTTACTTGTTTCAACACAGTGCTCCAATTTGTTTTTTTTTTCATTCATAAAACATGTTATAACATAATACTTGAACATGGGGTGGTTTCTATTATAGTAATACAAGAAAATAGATACAAATCTTGTTTAAAAGAGCTAAGAAGAGAAAATTAAACAAAAGCAGGGCGTTTCAGGGAAATATACATTTTCCATTGCTCCCAGATGTCTTTGACTTTAGATTGCTGCAGCCTCATTGAGAAAGTAATTCTTTCCATCACAAATATATCATAAGTTATATTATAACATTCATCTATAGATGGGATGTCTGGCTTAAGCCATTTCTTTGTTATTGCTTTTCTTGCAGCTAAGCTCAGTATTCTAAATAAGTGTTTAGTTTCAGAACTTACAGTGGTTGAACGTACAAGGAAGAGTTCGTCCCAATTAAATGCAATGTCTAGTTCTGTCTTCCTTTTACATGTGAAGATCTGGTAACATGATCCTCACCTTGTCTTATACTTTGTCTTTGTCTTCTTTGTGTTCATTCCTTCCCTCTGCCTGTACAATCCTCCCCCAGGAGAAGGGGAGCTGGCTGCAGCCCACTACCAGCAAGCAGTGCAGCTCAAACCAGCCCATTATGTTGCCATGGTGAACCTGGGCCGTCTGCTGCGATCGTCCAATGACAACGAAGAGGCCGAGTCTTGGTTCAAAAGGTGAGAATAACAGTTTTACTCCACGTCACTCCTCAGAAATCTAGAGTAAGTAGTTCCTCTCCAAAGATCAGCCTCTGGTTTTCAAATGTGATGCCAAAGTAGGAGTAGCTGTAGTTCCTCTTCTGGCCACTAGGGCTGGCTCCAAAGTCAACGCTAGTTTATTTGTACAGCAAAATTCAACACAAGGTCATTCAAAGTGCTTTACATCAACATTAAAAGCGGCAAGACACAATTAAACAGTAAATAAAAAATAAAATGAAATCAAATGATAAGAAAAGAGGTAAAATAATAAAAAGCACAAGTTGTTAAAAAGTAAGGGCAGTAGAGTACAGCAGGTAAGTATTTAATTAAACAGTAATGTTTTTATCCTGATTTAAAGGATCTACAGTTGGAGCAGACCTCAGGTCTACAGGAAGTTTGTTCCACCGGTGAGGAGCAGAATAACTGAACGCTGCCTCACCTTGCTTGGTTCTGGTTCTGGAACCACAACAAACCAGATCCAGATGAAGCTCAGGGGTCTGGGAGCTTCATAGGAACTAACAGATCCAGCATGTATTTTGGTCCAAGACCATTCAGGTCTTTGTAGACCAGCAGTAAGATTTTAAACTCTAAAAGATGAGTCAGATTCAGACGATTTTTTAAAATCCCTTTGGGAGGTTCCCTCGGGGAAATTGACCAAAAATTGAGTCAGTCTCCATTGACACGAGCATGGACATCCCTTGCTACCTACAAGGATTATTATTTTGAGTGACAGCTCCATTCCCGTCAGCAGCAACGTCTGCGGAGCTCGTGGAGGAATTGGTTGCGACGTCCATTTGCTTAGAAAAGTGATTAAATATTTGGTAGTAGTTTAATAAACCAGCTGGTGGAATAAAGATAAATAAACAAGACAGCAGTTTATGAGTAAATCGTCCCCCACGTGGGGTGCGCTCTTATGATCGGCTGAAACAAAGGAGGATATCTGATTGGTTGCAGATCCTTCCCGTGTTAAAAAAAAACCCATTTGTGGATCGAGTCACGTCAGGGGAGTCTCAAGAGTCACACAAATGCAGCGTAGCCCACAGACAAAAAAACCTTTGTAAATCAGGTATATTTGTGTGGGCATCAAAAATACATTTGTGTATCTTGTCCTACGCACGTGCAAATCATCCCGTGCATTTGTGAGTCTTGTCCTGTGCATTTGTGCATCGGCGTGTGCATTTGTCACCTTTGAGATTGTTCTAGCTCCATACCTCTAACACTAAAAGCAGTTACCTATAGTCGCAGGTGACGATGAACATTTTCTAGCTAAAATGAAAGTAAAAAAGAAGAGTTTCTGGTTTCCATCTTTGAGGTCACTCCAAGAAGAGATTGTTGTTACTTTTGCTTAACAAGTGCGACGACACCGTCATAATGAGTCTGGGGTACTGATGTAGTTGGACACCTAAAACTCTCTGCTGCAGCTAAACTTTAAGCCACATAAAGGCTGAATTATGGTTCTGCGTTAAACCTACGCCGTAGGGTGTGCGGCTACGCGGGAGTTTCTCCGTAGCCTACAACGTAGTCTGACGTGCACCTCCCAAACAATGTAACTACGCGTCGAGGCGATGCAGACGAGATGGCTGTGATTGGTTTGCTTGGTAGCAACACATTTCCAGTTCCGGTACTTTGTGTGTGACTTCTTTTTTTGGATTGAGCCATTCAGATTCTGCGCATTTTCGTTACGTAACCAAAATGCCAACCACGCCCACAACTATAAAACCGTGTAACAGCATGTGAGCGTCCGACTATCGTAGCACTGCGTTACATCGGACGCTCTCTGTCCATCTCCCTCCAGCAGCTGCCACTTTATTACTTTACTTTATTATCTCATTTCAACTAACTGGATGAGCCGTTCCTCATCCATGACTGTTTCCTACAGCGCTTTCAACCGGCTTTCAATGCGAGCGGCAGGAAGAAAATAGAAACAGGGCGTCCGACAAATGTTCAGCTCAAAACGTCCAGTTAGGACAGTCCAATAGAAAATAAAGCAATGAAATTGATTTTGTAGGGGGTGCTCGCTCGCATCGCATGCAGTTATTATTATTATTAGGACACGGTGTAAATAACTCCGCCGGCCGGAGCTTCCACCATATTTTCGTAGCAGTGTATCGCGTCATTCAGGCAGCCAATCAGCACAGAGCCTCATTATCATAGCCCCGCCCACTCAGAATCCCACATAGATAATGAGGTTAGAGAATGGGAAGATAAAGACATGGCTCAGAGGCTGAATTTCTAATTTATTTAGCAAAAACAATCAAAAGCTTGTTTTTAAGACATTCAAGGCCTGTTTAAAATAGACATTAGATGCCATAATAGGTCCTCTTTAGATCAGGCTAAAAGGAGGATGACAAAGCGGATGACAATGTGTTGCAGTTGCAGTCGCCTCCCGTGGCCTTGGATCCAAATGTGGCAACCGGTAAAACTGGCAACTGAGTTCTGGGAGCTACATGTGGAACAGGTACAGGTAGCGTTTGGATGGCTTATAGGACCCTCTAATACCAGGCTCCCAACATCTGTGTGCAGGGCTCTGCAGGTGACCAGGAAGGTGGACGTCCTTACTCCTCTGGGAGCTCTGTACTACAACACAGGCCGGTACCAGGAGGCCCTGCAGGTGTACCGAGAGGCGGCTGCACTGCAGCCACACAGTACTGACATCTGGCTGGCTTTGGTAAGCTCAACGGCTGCATTTGGTTTGGGTGTATTGATATTTAATGTCTATTTGTGTCCAGCATCAGCATAATGGTCTCTGTTGGTGGTTTTGTTTTTTTTTTAAGATTATTTTGGGCTCTAGTGGCCCTTTTATTAAAGTTGCAGACAGGTAGAGAGAGAGAACGGGGATGACATGCAGCAAAGGTGCACAGGGCTGGCATCGAACCTGCGACCGCTTGGTTAACCCACTGCGCCACCCAGCAGACCATAATGATCTTTATTTGTGTCCCAGCCAAGGTTAATGGTCTGTTTTTGTGTAGGCCCAGGTTCTGGCGGTGGCTGGCCGCGGTGCAGAGGCAGAGAAGATGACTCTGGACATCATCTCCAGAGAAAGCAGCTGTATTGAATGTTACCGCCTGCTGTCGGCCATTTACAGCAAACGTGGAAACTACACTCAGGTGAGTGTCGGAGCAGGTGATCTTCAGAGGTTACTGGTTCAGACGGCAGGTTTAATCTAACCTGAGGTGTGTGTGTTTAACCAGGCTCTCCAGGCCCTGGACTGGGCCCTGCAGCAGAACCCCCCTGACATATCAGTCAGAGCTGAGCTGTACTTCTCTCAAGGAAACCAGCTGAGGGAGCTTCAGCAGCTGGACCGGGCCTTTCAGGTACTGCTGCTGTTACTGCTGCTCCTCTTCCTCTCTGTTGCTTGAGCCTTAAAGAGGATATTGCAGGTTGGAGACCCCTGTGAATCAATGTGTAGGAAAATAATGTAGGAACTGAATTTTCATTGAAATACGCATAAATATATACTACAGTGACCTCCGGAGTTGTTTTTGTGAGAGTATTTTACTTCCGCATCTGAAAAAGCTGAACCGGAAGTGACGTCGCATTGGGGAGCGCGGTGAATTCAACAATAGGAAAAATGATGGATCTTAATGTTAGTTGTGACACTGAAGAGGTTGTGAATGTGTGTTCACACCAATATGACGGGCCACAGCCTTATAATTACCAACCCGTTAGACCCCCACGTTCTTTTGATTGACAGCTGAAACTCGCTTTTTAAAAGGCTGATTTATGGGTCCGCGTTACACCAACGCAGACCCTACGGCGTAGGTTACGCGGCGACGCACCGAACGCTGCGTGCGCCGCGTACCCTACACCGTAGGCTACGCCGTCGATTTTACGCGGAACCATAAATCCGCCTTTATTCACTGCAGCACTCCTGCTCCGTGCTCCTGAAAGAAACTCTGAAACTCCTTAAAAATGGGTGGGTACTTGTAATCTGTCTACGTTTGTACTTTCTAAACAGAAAACAGGCTTATTATCTTCTCTTTTTTCTGATTAAATGCATCCGAAATAGCCGGGTATTTTTAAAACCGAATACTTCCCCCCCTTCGTTTATAAAAAAATGTGTATCCACATTGCATCGTTGTTAAAAAAAAAAACCTTCCACACATAACCGAAGATCTGCGTTTTCGACCACATTCATAAGCATTCCAAACCTGTAGATCATCTGGTCTTCCGGCCTCCGCGGCGCAGTTTCCCCGGGAGCGGCGTCTCCTTCTCGGGTAACCAGCTCGAGTCCCCCCGTGTCCCACCACGGAGCTGCCGTGTTAAATCGGCGCAGCCCTACGCCGTAGGGTACGGCGTAGGGCTGCGTTGCCGCGTACCCTACGTCGTAGGCTCTGTGTCGGTGTAACGCAGTAAACGGTGGTCAAGAGCAGAGACCATTTATTTAATAAATAGCTTGGAGGACAGATGGTGGATCATCTGTAGTTCTGGGTCGCACGTTAGACGTCAGACTCAGAGCAGATTTGTTGTTGTTTTGGAGCATAATGTGACGTTTGAAAACGCAGAACTGCTCTGTCTCTGTCTACACCAGGTCTACACGCATCTACATAAACGGAGTTTTCAAAAATCTTCACTTTGCCCGGAGTTTTTTTTAAACATTCGTTTATTTGTGTTTTCATGTGGATGACAGGTCCAAACGTAGGAAAATATCTTGGGTTTAGCAGATACCCGGCTACGTGTGTACGGGTCTGGGCAGTCAGATGGGGCAGAGCTGTGGAGACGTTTCCCTGGTGCTGCGTCATATGACGCGGTGTTCGAAAAAAAAAAAGCGTTTGTAGGAGCTTGGCTAAAATCAGCCACTTTTTCCTCTGAATACGTGCCCTTATGTCTTGTAAAACTTATTAAATCCTACATTAACTTCTCACATAGTCATTTTCACATAAGGTCAGGTATCATTTTTGAAAAAATTCTAACCTGCAATATGCTCTTTAAGCTCTCCATTTACCAGAACATTTACGTTCCTACCCTCACCCACGGTAATGAGCTGTGGGTCGGGATTGAAAGAACGAGATTGCAGATAAAACCGGCAACCAGTATGATGAGGAGGCAAGGCAAGTTTTTATATATATATAGAGAGAGAGAGAAAAAGAGAAGAAAGAGAAGACCAGCATGGAGCAAGAGGAGGTTCTCCTTCATGAAGCTCCAGCAGAGCTTCTTCTATGGGAAGTTCAACACTGTTCATCCGGTTTACAATGTATTTATTATGTAATAATAAATAAATAGTAATTAGACGGGGCTCCATTATGGTACCACTACCAGGTTCTTTACAAAGCGTCTAGAGACAACATCTGTTGTATTAGACGCTATATAAATAAAATTGAATTGAATTGAATTTACAGTTCTGTGCTCCTTGGACCAGAGAACAGAGAACCTTAGAGAGGTTATCATGGACAGAATGGTGTCGTGTTTAACTTATTCCAGGTTAGTTGTTCCGTTTAGATTCAAGCCACCTCTTGTAGGTATCTTGCAGATCCAGAACCTCCATGCTGCTGGTTCTGACCCGTTCCAGTCACCGTCTCTGTTCTGTCTCCGGCTAGAGCTACAAACAGGCCGTTGAGCTGAACCCGGACCAGTCCCAGGCCTGGATGAACATGGGAGGGATCCAGCACATCAAGGTGACACATCTCTCTGAAACACTCAAACATTTTCCAACATCCGTTCTCAGATCTCCCCTGGTTTTTAGTCAGGCTCAGTTTTCTTCTGTTTCTTTCTGCAAGGGTTTGGCCTGACCTTCCCTGTCCTGCCCTCCTTTGTCTCACTTTACCCTCCTTGCTTCCACTCGTCTCCTTAGATCTGCTTTCTGGTTCAGTGTGAAGCAGGTTTCAGAAATGTGATACATCTGTTGTGATCTGATTTATTTCTCTGTCGAAACTTTAGCCGTTTTACCCAGTTTCCTTTCTTTCTTTTTTTTTATTATTCAGAATCCCACGAGCATTACAGCAGTATAACATAAGCATACCCACATTATATCTCTACTGCGATCCATTTTTTTTATTTTTTTATTTTTCTTGCAAACAGAAAAAAGAACAAAAACATAAAACGTAAACAAGGGATGTTTTCATTAAGATCAAGAGAAAGAAAAACAAAAACTTTATGTGAAGAAAAAATGGGTAAATGAAATACATCTCAAACAAAAGCAGGGCGTCTCAGGGAAATATAACTTTTCCAATCTTCCCAGATTGCTTCAAATTCAGATTGTTGCAGCCTCGTAGAGAACGTTATCCTCTCCATTACAAAGATATCGTAAATGAAGTCGTACCAATCATATAATGAAGGATAATCACAAACCAAACAGGTATCTTGATTCCACAACCATAGATACAGGGCGCGCAAACCCAAAAAGAAGTTCGTCCCAGTTAAAAGCAACATCTGACTCAAAAATCATCACTAACTCTGAATGGATTTTATACCAGAAAGCAAAACCAGTGGTAGTGGTTGTACCTCCTGGAGCCACGTAACCTCCACGTAACCTCCACGTAACCTCCACGTAACCTCCACGTAACCTCCACGTAACCTCCACGTAACCTCCACGTAACCTCCACGTAACCTCCACGTAACCTCCACGTAACCTCCACGTAACCTCCACGTAACCTCCACGTAACCTCCACGTAACCTCCACGTAACCTCCACGTAACCTCCACGTAACCTCCACGTAACCTCCACGTAACCTCCACGTAACCTCCACGTAACCTCCAGCAGCTGCAGGAGCCTGGGTGGTGACAGCTCTGAGCAGGTTTACCCAGTTTCCTTTCATCCTGTTGGCCATAAACCTTCTGAGAAAACCCCAGCCTCATATCAGCTTACTTATTATTATTATTTTTTTATTTATTGTTGGCTTTATCGCAAACAACAACAAATCACCATCAAATTAAAAGCGTCAAAATGTCAAAAAAAAGAAAGCAAAACAATGTAACAGTCTCATCCAGAAATAAAGATCAAATAATGTGTTGGAGAGGGAACAGGAGGAAGCAGAACGCAGATGTATTCCTGTCCCTTCCTCACAATATCATATAATATGCCATAGAAAATATTAAAATAAAATAAGAAAAGAAAGAAAAGACAAAATAATAACAAAAAATGTATACCACGGTCTGTGTGAATACTCGATTCTGATTGGCTGGCAGGTGGGGGTTAAAAGTGATAACCTACACCTAGAAAACAAGTTCGGTCAAATTGCCTGATAACTTTAATATCATTGCGCTGGATCAACTGCCAGGTGGTAACCACGGCAACGGAGATTCAGAGAAGAAGAGCCGGCTACCACAGGACAGGAGTGATTTTGTAATTTCTTTTAATTTATTTGGTGAATTTAACAATTTTGATGACTGGGATGCAGAAGAGGAGAGAAAAGAAACTAGGCGAGCGGAGCCGAGCGGACTAGAATATCTCCTGTTGCTGAGTCGTATCTCAGGTCCGTCCTAGTTTCTGGAGAATCAACACTGTCCATTAAAGCAGCACAACGTAACTTTCAGCTTTTCTGAGTTTGGCGGCATCTTTTGGACAAAAGCGGTAGTGCTTTACCAGAAAGAACACTACGTTTCCCATGAGCACCAGCGCCTTATGGGACGGTAGTGATGGTTCCAGGTATTAGTCAGACCCTCAGGTGTTACCAAGGAAACTGAGTTCTGGCTTGTTAAAAAACGTTGTAACTTACCAGGTTCCAACGGCTGCAGAGGAGAGATTAAATAGTCGCTCAGCTGTGGCTGGTTATAAAACTAATGATTTACACTGAAAACACATTAAAGGGATTGTGACATGAAAAACACATTTTTCTTGATTTTTTGTGTTTTGTTGGGTGTCTTGACATCAATTACACCCAAAAAACAACAAACTTTTAACATTCAGTGTATTGTGTGCTTTCTGGGATTTTCCGCATAACTGTGCAAAAACGGCTCATCTGGTTTGGTGGCGGATCGTTACGTAACGATCCGCTAAATCACCGCCCCCTCCACCCAGCTCCCTGCCTCCGCTCCTCTCCAGCGCACCATAAAGGCTGATTTATGGTTCCGCGTTACACCGACGCAGCGCCTACGGCGTAGGGGTACGCTGCGACGCGCACCATACGCTGAACCCTACGGCGTAGGCTCTGCGTCGATTTAACGCGGAACCATAAATGAGGCTTAACACGGAGCTGTTTAGAGCGTCTTTTGTTCTAATCACCGGAGGAAAACTGCTAAGAAGACCCGCGGCCACTGACTGGACTTAAGATAAGGGGACAGTGCTGCTTGCATGCCTTTATTTTTATGATTGTTTGCTGTGGTTCTCCCTGCTGCTATTCCGTGCATGCTTCGCCTGTCGCTCCGACGCCGCTGTGAGCGTATGGCTGGAGGAGGAGGAGGTTTGGAGGAGGAGCGGAGCAATGATTGACAGGAAAGGGGGGAAAGGAAGCATTTTTCACGGCGCAAAAAAACACTGTAATAAAAAGCCAGGAAAAGAGTACTAAGAGTGAAGTTTTTCTTGTTACACTCTTTTAGACACATTTGAGGGATGTTGGCCAAGACTTTTAATAGTGTTAAAAGCATGTTAAAAATGATGTCACAATACCTTTAAAGCATGAATAACTGATTTAATATTTATGTTTTTTGGTAAGTGACCGTGGTATAAGCGGGATAATGACCTTCGAGGTGACATTAACATAAATTAATAATTAAACTAGCCTCCTACAACATCCTAAACTCAAAAATGTAATTTCCCAGTCACTTTATTGATGATCCATAACCAGCCATGAATGCAGGGAGTTACGTTTGTATTATATATGATGTATCACATAAGGAACAGAATAATAATAAAGGAAAACATACAGAAGGAAAATTTAGTTCTTTATATGTCCTTATTTTTTATATTTGTCGAATAGTTTTCTTGTATGTGTTTTTAAAATGTATACATGTGTGTGTGTGTTGTTGTAGGGCGACTATGCAACGGCCAGGATGTACTACCAGCGAGCTCTGCTTCTCAACCCGGGTTCCAAGCTGCTGAAGGAGAACTTGGCCAAACTGGACCGGCTGGAGAAGAGACTGGCAGGGGGGGCCTAGATGGGGGGGTGGGGTACCGGAGCACAGGGAGGACCAAGAGGAGGAGGAGGAAGGACTGCTGAAGGCAGAAGATGGAAGTTCAGTCTGTCAAACCTTCATCATGTACATGTTTCCACCTGTGACTTATTCACCTTCACGTAAATCTGATTCCATAACCAAATTTAATGACATTGTATCTCCTCTGCCTTTAAGAATTTTCTTGAAATGACATTTGTGCAGTAAAAATGTTCAACGCAGCTCCTTTCATGAAGAGATTGTGTGTTGGAGTGGTTTCTTGACTTTAGTTTTGGGAACCAGGGTTCGTCCCTCCCGGCTAGAGGTGACCGGGTCTTTGCAGGAACCGGTCCTGGCTCTGGACCGAGCTGCACCTACGCCCGCATCCTTCTATTACTCCCTAGCATTTAACTCACCAGGATTGTTTTATTTTATTTATGTGTTTTATGTTTTACGTTGACCTGCTTTGGTTTTGGTTTTCCTTCCACTTGTCCAGCACTTTGGTCAGCTGTTGTTGTTTTGAAAGTGCTATATAAATATAAATAAATAAAAGTCCCACAAACTGCAGTCCAACGCAGAGTCCCACCAACCTATATACCATATTTTCTGGACTATAAGCCACACCTGTATATAAGCCGCATCTGCTCTATTTTTAAGAAAACAATAAAAAAAGATATATAAGCCGCACCTGTATACAAGCCGCATCCGCTCTATTTAGAAAAAAAGATATTTAGCCGCAGTTATTTATGTTGTTAGATTAGATATTTACTACATGTACAGAATGATTTTGAACTGTAAATGATGTACATGTTTGTACCTAAATAGATCCTTTCCTAACAGTGTCTTTTAACACGGCAGCAACTTTGCTGATTAAAACGGGACAGAACCAAGAGAAAATAACCGGTATTTATTTATCTGTTTGAAATCTGCTTCTACCTACTTCTATCTGCTAAAGAAGAAGTAGCGTATTCTTCTTTGCATTTATTTTGTCTTAGTTTTTATTCTAATTCCGGTTATCACTCCCCCTAGCGGTGGAAGAAAAATCCACAGAATAGCCGCACCTTTGTATAAGCCGCATGGTTCAAAACTTAGGAAAAAAGTAGCGGCTTATAGTCCAGAAAATACGGTATATATATATATATATATATATATATATATATATATATATATACATATACATACATACACTGTATTTTCTGGACTATAAGCCGCTACTTTTTTCATAGGTTTTCAACCATGCAGCTTATACAAAGGTGCGTCTATTCTGTGGATTTTTCTTCCACCGCTAGGGGGAGTGATAACCGGAATTAGAATAAAAACTAAGACAAAATAAATGCAAAAAAGAATACGCTACTTTTTCTTTAGCAGATAGAAGTAGAAGCAGATTTCAAACAGATAAATAGATAAATAAATAGCGGTTATTTTCACTTGTCCCGTTTTAATCAGCAAAGTTTCTGCCGTGTTAAAAGACACTGTTAGGAAAGGATCTATTTAGGTACAAACATGTACATCATTTACAGTTCAAAATCCTTCTGTACATGTAGTAAATATCTAATCTAACAACATAAATATCTGCGGCTTGCATATCTTTTTTATAGATAGAGCGGATGCGGCTTGTATGCAGGTGCGGCTTATAGTCCAGAAAATCCAGTAAATATATACAGGTAAAAGCCAGTAAATTAGAATATTTTGAAAAACTTGATTTATTTCAGTAATTGCAGTCAAAAGGTGTAACTTGTACATTATATGTATTCATTGCACACAGACTGATGCATTCAAATGTTTATTTCATTTAATTTTGATGATTAAAAGTGGCAATAAATGAAAATCCAAAATTCCGTGTGTCACAAAATTAGAATATTGTGTAAGGGTTACATTTTGAAGACACCTGGTGCCACAAACTAATCAGCTGATTAACTCAAAACACCTGCAAAGGGCTTTAAATGGTCTCTCAGTCCAGTTCTGAAGCCTACACAAACATTGGGAAGACTTCAGATTTGACAGCTGTCCAAAAGGCCACCATCGACACATTGCACAAGAAGGGCAAGACACAAAAGGTTATTGCTGAAGAGGCTGGCTGTTCTCAGAGCCCTGTGTCCAAACACATTAATGGAGAGGCAAAGGGAAGGAAAAACTGTGGTAAGAAAAAGTGTACAAGCGATAGGGATCACCGCGCCCTGGTCAAGATTGTGAAAAAAACCCCATTCAAAAATGTGGGGGAGATTCACAAGGAGTGGACAGCTGCTGGAGTCAGTGCTTCAAGATCCACCACCAAGAGACGCTTGAAAGACATGGGTTTCAACTGCCGCATACCTCGTGTCAAGCCACTGTTGACCAAGAAACAGCGCGAAAAGCGTCTCACCTGGGCTAAGGAAAAAAAGAGCTGGACTGCATATGAGTGGTCCAAAGTCATGTTTTCTGACGAAAGCAAATTTTGCATTTCCTTTGGAAATCGAGGTCCCAGAGTCTGGAGGACAGGAGAGGCACAGGATCCACGTTGCCTGAAGTCTAGTGTAAAGTTTCCACCATCAGTGATGGTTTGGGGTGCCATGTCATCTGCTGGTGTCGGTCCACTCTGTTTCCTGAGATCCAGGGTCAACGCAGCAGTCTACCAGCAAGTTTTAGAGCACTTCATGCTTCCTGCTGCTGACCTGCTCTATGGAGATGGAGATTTCAAGTTCCAACAGGACTTGGCGCCTGCACACAGCGCAAAATCTACCCGTGCCTGGTTTATGGACCATGGTATTTGTGTTCTAAATTGGCCAGCCAACTCCCCTGACCTTAGCCCCATAGAAAATCTGCGGGGTATTGTGAAAAGGAAGATACAGAATGCCAGACCCAAAAACGCAGAAGAGTTGAAGGCCACTATCAGAGCAACCTGGGCTCTCATAACACCTGAGCAGTGCCAGAAACTCATCCACTCCATGCCACGCCGCATTAATGAAGTAATTAAGGCGAAAGGAGCTCCAACCAAGTATTGAGTATTGTACATGCTCATATTTTTCATTTTCATACTTTTCAGTTGGCCAACATTTCTAAAAATCCCTTTTTTGTATTTGCCTTAAGTAATATTCTAATTTTGTGACACACGGAATTTTGGATTTTTATTTGTTGCCACTTCAAATCATCACAATTAAATGAAATAAACATTTGAATGCATCAGTCTGTGTGCAATGAATACATATAATGTACAAGTTACACCTTTTGACTGCAATTACTGAAATAAATCAAGTTTTTCAAAATATTCTAATTTACTGGCTTTTACCTGTATATATATATATATATTACAGAATCTGCTCTCACAACAAAAACTCTGAGTCTATCCCATGTTATTTGACATTCTGTATGTGACCACAGAATGTTTTCATAAGCATCCAGTGACATCCAGGCTTGTAATTTCTCTCGGTTTCGCAGCAAGTGGCCACATTTACAGTAGCCAGATATAAACTAACGTCTTTAACCCACTCACTAATAGAACACGGATCTGGAAGTCGGACACCATTTGTCAAAAGTCAACTTGTTAAGCTAAAGTTTGCGATCTTTAGTTGATAATCCCCTTGTATCGCTTGACAAGCTGTGTATCTCCGCCATACTTCTGTTGCCTAAATGTGCGTGCATACAGTTTACGTAATCATCATTTACAAACACAAAAAAGATCTATAACTTACTGCCCCAGCAGAACACTCTGCTGCCTAAATTTTACTTGGTTTACTTGCTGTTCCACGAGTTTGGAAGTCTACAAAGGGCACGAGAGCCTTCAGCTATCAGACAAACATCCATCAAACAGATTCAATTCAATTTTATTTTATTTATATAGCGTCTAATACAACAGATGTTGTCTCTAGACGCTTTCCAGAGATCCAGAACATGAACACAAACAAACATAAACATAAACCCCCGAGCAATTATTACATAAACAATGGCAGGTAAAAACTCCCCTAGTGGAAGAAAAGCCTTAAGCCAAACAGTGGCAAGAAAAACTCCCCTTTAGGAGGGAAGAAACCTTGGGCAGGACCTGGCTCATAAGGGGGGACCCTCCTGCCGAAGGCCAGACCGGGGGAGTCAGGGACGTCAGCAGCACACAGCAGGCAGGTGGAAGCAAACAGATGCAGTTAGTCCAGAAAGCTGCTACCCAAGTCTCATTAAGACCAGGGGCCTCCTTTATAAAAGAGTGTGTAGGATTCATACTAAAAGTGTACGTGCGCTCAAAAGCTGAAAATGGCGTGCGCACAAAAAAATCCTGATTTATAAAACCATGTGCACGCACATCTGCACGCAATGTTCTCTTTATAAATCACAGTCCAGCTGGAAGGTTGCGCAGGTGAATTCTCCTCATATCCCGCCCTCTACACGCCCACTTCATACCATAAATGGGCAATGCAAAGTAGTCCATGACTGTATTTGCATATGAATGAGCCTGCTGAGCATGTGCAGCGGCTTCCTGCTGCCTTTTTCTGCTGCGTCAGGATGAATGAGACGTGTCGAGCCACCGTGCCACTAAATTTCACGGAGACTGAGATGGAGATGCGTGTGGATGAGGTGGAGGCAGGAAAACCACATTATTTGGTGGTCACGGTAGTGGCATCACTAACAAAAATAAAGCCAGTGAGTTGCAGCACGTCGTTGCTGCGCTAAACGCCGTGAGTGCCACGGACAGATCTGTGGCAGAAATAAAAAAGAAGTGGTGCGATCTGAAGGTGGAGGCCAAGAGGAGAGTGGCCCGGCACTCATTTGTTGTGTCCTCAGTCACTCTCCAGTTGTCGCGGTGGGTGACGAGGAGGTTCCCGGCACGGCGTGTCCACTGCGGTTGCAGCAGCAGAACCAGAGCGAATGCATCAGGGCTGCTGAAACTCTGTTGCGTTAAATCAAAGTTAAAAAACCTCTTTATTTACATTGCAGTAATCTCCCACAATGCACTGCAACCTTTATTTCTTGCATCTCATTTGTTTTATTCTTTTTAATGGAGGTCCATCTTTACTTTCTGCTTTTAAACTCCACTTTTTAATTTCCCTCTCTGCATTGGAGGGTGGAATGGTTCCTTTGTAATAAAACCTTTAAGTCTAGGAGCAGAACTAAAAGATGCAGTCAGAACACACACACCGAGGCTGCTGGGAACACTCCCATGATGCATCTGCACCCGTCCCTCTCAACTCATTGATCTGGATCATTTAATAGCATCTACATTGTCTGTATTCTCCTCCTGAAATGTCCCACCGCAGTGACGCCTCCTCTCATGGTCATGCTGGTTCTTGCTGCAGCTCCTGGGTTCTTCATGGTGTAGTAGTGCCACAGCAAGGTGGTTTGGCTGGGTCTCGGTTCAACTGGATCCTGGTTCAACTGGGTGGTTCCGTGTGGAGTTTGCATGTTCTCCCTGTGTCTGCATAGGTTTTCCCCCGCGTTCCCCCCACTAACATGTTTAGACTAATTCATAAAACTATTCCGATCAACTCTGTCATTTTGATGTACAGAAGTAACTTGGTCTAATAGTGCAGCTAACGTACATGTAACGGTGTAAAACTCAAACCTCACTTCTAACGACACTTTTCAACTTTCAGTTGCTAGTTTTGTCTGATTATTATGGCACTTTTCCACCAGTACCTACTCGGCTCAACTCGGCCTGGTTTCTTTTCCGTAACGATTCAGCACCTGGATCAGAAGTAGGAGGTTGGAGAAGCTGCTGGGACGTATTTGATTATGTATCTAAATGAAGAAGACAACACTAAAGATGTAGAACCTGGAGGAGATGATAGATGTGCTGCTGGGTCTGTGGCTTGTGTTCCATATCAAGTTAAAAAATGAGAGTGAGAGAAGATTCAAGCGGCAACGCTTTTTTTGTTTCGTTTGTCTCTGTGCTGCTGAAAAGTCAGCTGGAGTCGTGAGCAGTTATGAAGAGACAGAGCTCCTGGTAGATCTGGTCGTTCCTTATCACCGTCTAGATCCCTTTTTAATTCTCTCCTCAGCACCAGGTTTATGAACATCTGACCCTCAGAGTTGGATCATGAAACAGACTTTTGCTGCCGTTGCCTGTTGAATAAAATGAACAAAAATCCGTCAGAGTCTCTTTCTCTGATTTCCTCCTCCTGACTCAGACGTCTGACTCCAACTCCCCGACCAATCGGTGGCCTGTAGTGTGATGATGTCAGATACAGCCGACTCAGCCGCTTAGAACCTCGGCAGAATAGATACAGAAAAGTATCTACTCGGCACATTAGACCCCTAGTGGAAAAGAACCAAACCGAGGCAAGGCGAGTAGGTACTAGTGGAAAAGTGCCATAAGCGTTTAGTCCTTAACGGCGTCTGAAAAGTCGCCAAATCTAGCGACAGTCTGGGTTGAAGAACGGCTCTAACTGTACCTTCTCCTCCATGTTGCACCTTAATGTTTCCTTGATCAGGGGATGACAGATGTACATACGCAGAACTTTTAAATCGTTTACATTCACTAACAGGCCAGGAGGAGCATGATTTTCCAGGGCATTTGACCTTTTTTTCCCCCCCGTCATTTTCCAAGTTTTCCAGGATGCATGGGAACCCTGAATAAACTGACTCCCACTGTTTGGCTTAAGGTTTTTCTCCCACTAGGAGAGTTTTTACCTGCCATTGTTTATGTTATGTAATAATTGCTCGGGGGTTTATATTCTGGTCTCTGGAAAGATCCTAGAGACAACTTCTGTTGTAATAGACCAGGGGTCGGCAACCCAAAATGTTGAAAGAGCCCATTGGACCAAAAACACAAAAAACAAATATGTCTGGAGCTGCAAAAAAAATTAATAGTCTTGTATAAGCCTTAGAATGAAAACACATTCTGCATGAATCTATATTAGTTAGAACTGAGAAGATTTTTTTTCTTCATTATGCACTTCGAGAAAAAAGTCAAGATGTCGAGAAGAAAAAGTCAAGAAGAAAAGTCGAAAAGTCGAGAAGAAAAGTCGAAAAGTCGAGAAGAAAAGTCGAAAAGAAAAGTCGAGAAGAAAAGTCGAAAAGTCGAGAAGAAAAGTCGAAAAGTCGAGAAGAAAAGTCGAAAAGTCGAAAAGAAAAGTCGAAAAGAAAAGTCGAAAAGAAAAGTCGAAAAGAAAAGTCGAAAAGAAAAGTCGAAATAAGTCGAGATAAGTCGAGAAGACAAGTGGAAATAAGTCGAAATAAGTCTTGTATAAGCCTTAGAAGGAAAACACATTCTGCATGAATCTATATTAGTTAGAACTGAGAAGATTTTTTTTCTTCATTATGCACTTCGAGAAAAAAAGTCAAGATGTCGAGAAGAAAAGTCGAGAAGAAGTCGAAAAGTCGAGAAGAAAAGTCGAGAAGAAGTCGAAAAGTCGAGAAGAAAAGTCGAGAAGTCGAGAAGTCGAAAAGTCGAGACGAAGTCGAAAAGTCGAGAAGTCGAAAAGTCGAGAAGAAGTCGAAAAGTCGAGAAGAAGTCGAAAAGTCGAGAAGAAGTCGAAAAGTCGAGAAGAAGTCGAAAAGTCGAGAAGAAAAGTCGAGAAGAAAAGTCGAGAAGAAAAGTCGAGAAGAAAAGTCGAGAAGAAAAGTCGAGAAGAAAAGTCGAAAAGTCGAAAAAAGTCGAGAAGAAAAGTCGAAAAGTAAAGTGGAAATAAGTCGAGAAGAAAAGTGGAAATAAGTCGAGAAGAAAAGTGGAAATAAGTCGAGAAGAAAAGTGGAAATAAGTCGAGAAGAAAAGTGGAAATAAGTCGAGAAGAAAAGTGGAAATAAGTCGAGAAGAAAAGTGGAAATAAGTCGAGAAGAAAAGTGGAAATAAGTCGAGAAGAAAAGTGGAAATAAGTCGAGAAGAAAAGTCGAGAAGAAAAGTCAAAATGTCGAGAAAAGTCAAAATGTTGAGAAAAGTCAAAATGTCGAGAAAAGTCAAAATGTTGAGAAAAGTCAAAATGTCGAGAAAAAAGTCAGTCGAGAAAAAAGTCGAAATGTTGAGAAAAAGGAAAAAAAAAAAAAAGGAAAAAAAAGATCAAATATTTTTGAAAAAGCTCCAGGAGGCCACTAGGGCTGCGCTAAATAGACGCTTCATAAATAAAATCATAAGTTGAGAACGCTGAACTTATCGCCCATTTGAAGAACCTGCAAAGTATGAGCTCAAACAGTTCACATTTGAAATGAGAGAAACACAAGCTTCACTGCTCTTCTTTTATTCAGGCACACTGTGACCACTTCCATGAGTCAAAGCAGTCCCAGCGTCTGACACCACACCCACCACCAACACCACCGGACCCCCCCCCCCTGGGCTTCTCCAGCAGTGAGACTGAATGCATAGAGACCAGCATCAAGCAGAGCTGTGAGGAAACTTCACCGGATCACAAGCCATTCATCCAAATGGCTCAACATCCAAAAGCCAGTTGAAACAAACAAAAAAGAAAACAAAAAAAAGGCACAAATTCAGAACATTGCATAAGAGTTATGACTGACAGGTGAGGCTACTGGCTGTAGGAGTCATACGATTCACAATGGTTTCCAGCAGCGGGACACAGATGTCCTCAGGTCACAGGGAGCAACGCCATCATGGACCCACTGAACTACATTCAAGGACATCCACGGTCCAAACCCAAGCTGAACCTCAACCTGTGTGAATGGGCTTCGTGGTGAAGAGGTTCTCCATCCTCACAGAGAGCAAAGCGAACGGTCTCCTGTCAGCAGTTCAGTCCTGGTACAGCAGGAAGCCAGAGAAGGTGCTGTACTTCCACGTGCTGCCATAGATGGCGCCGCGGTGCAACCTGAGCCACACCTGGTCTCCCTGGAAGAGCGGCAGGATGGCGTGGTTGCTGGCCGTCTCGTGGTCCGGGGCCCCGTCGTTGGCGTACGCCGACACCATCACGTCCTCGTTCCTCATCAGGTTGACGTACAGCGGCACGTTGATGGCCAGCTTCAGGATGTGGAAGATGAAGACGTAGGTGCCGCTCACGGGGCAGGTGAAGCGGCCGATGTGGGTGTCGTACATCTCCCCCAGGTTGCTGTGCAGCTGGTCGAACACGATGGGCTGGTCCAGGTTCCCCGGGGCGAAGTTGACGGTGCGGGAGGCGGTGAAGGCCACCCTGAGCGGCTGGGACAGCGGGTACAGCTGCATGGGCAGCAGCTGGGCGGGGGGGTGGCTGTGGGGGGTCAGCGGGACCTCCACCGTGGACACAGACATGGAGTCCCCGTGACCCGAGTCCACGATGGTGAAGCCGCCCTCCCGGTCCGGACTGCTGACCTGGGACGAGTCGCTCCAGGCCACTGCAAACCAAACACAACGGGTCACAATCAGTGCATTTACATGGGAAGTTTAATTCCTCTTTAATTCAGAATCAAAATTAAATCCGATTTAAAATAAGTAAAAATTACCATGTAAACACCTAATTCCGAATGAAAATGGCCATTCCGAATTAAACTTAATTCCGGAGTAAGTGGCTGGTTTATTCCGATTTTAAATCTGAATAGAATAGATCATGTAAGATCATGTATACACTCATTCCTCTTTAAATTAATTCTGGTCTTTCTGCGCTGCTCGTTCCCTTTCCCGTCTGTCTCCATGACACTTATATTCCACGCTGGGGTTGTTTTCCCAAACAAAGTTTCAAGATGGCAGCACGCAGTAAACGCTGGTCAAGAGCAGAGACCATTTATTTAAACGGGACCTATTATGAAAAACAGGTTTTTTCTTGCTTTAACATGTATAAAGTGGTCTCCCCTCAGCCTGCCAACTCAGAGAAGGAGGAAAGCAACCAAATTCTGCAGTGTCTGTACAGCCGCCTGGATGAGCCGTCCAGTGTGATATGGATCTACGAGCCAATAAGATTCTGCTCCTGTCGTTACGTAATTCTGTGTCCTCATCACTTTAATTTCTACAACAAATCCTGCCTTGAAGTCGGACCAAGTGTCAAGACTTTTGTATGCCTTCAAGCTTTACTTCGTGTATTTCCCCGGAGTAGAAATTAAGTACATATAAATATCAGGGAACTTGATTCGTGGCCAAATAATAATGTCCATGGACCACTGGTTCTTGGTAACTGTACCAAATATTAATGTCCATGGACCACTGGTTCTTGGGGTAACTGTACCAAATATTAATGTCCATGGACCACTGGTTCTTGGTAACTGTACCAAATATTAATGTCCATGGACCACTGGTTCTTGGGGTAACTGTACCAAATATTAATGTCCATGGACCACTGGTTCTTGGTAACTGTACCAAATATTAATGTCCATGGACCACTGGTTCTTGGTAACTGTACCAAATATTAATGTCCATGGACCACTGGTTCTTGGTAACTGTACCAAATATTAATGTCCATGGACCACTGGTTCTTGGTAACTGTACCAAATATTAATGTCCATGGACCACTGGTTCTTGGGGTAACTGTACCAAATATTAATGTCCATGGACCACTGGTTCTTGGTAACTGTACCAAATATTAATGTCCATGGACCACTGGTTCTTGGTAACTGTACCAAATATTAATGTCCATGGACCACTGGTTCTTGGTAACTGTACCAAATATTAATGTCCATGGACCACTGGTTCTTGGGGTAACTGTACCAAATATTAATGTCCATGGACCACTGGTTCTTGGGGTAACTGTACCAAATATTAATGTCCATGGACCACTGGTTCTTGGTAACTGTACCAAATATTAATGTCCATGGACCACTGGTTCTTGGTAACTGTACCAAATATTAATGTCCATGGACCACTGGTTCTTGGTAACTGTACCAAATATTAATGTCCATGGACCACTGGTTCTTGGTAACTGTACCAAATATTAATGTCCATGGACCACTGGTTCTTGGTAACTGTACCAAATATTAATGTCCATGGACCACTGGTTCTTGGTAACTGTACCAAATATTAATGTCCATGGACCACTGGTTCTTGGGGTAACTGTACCAAATATTAATGTCCATGGACCACTGGTTCTTGGTGTAACTGTACCAAATATTAATGTCCATGGACCACTGGTTCTTGGTAACTGTACCAAATATTAATGTCCATGGACCACTGGTTCTTGGTAACTGTACCAAATATTAATGTCCATGGACCACTGGTTCTTGGTAACTGTACCAAATATTAATGTCCATGGACCACTGGTTCTTGGTAACTGTACCAAATATTAATGTCCATGGACCACTGGTTCTTGGTAACTGTACCAAATATTAATGTCCATGGACCACTGGTTCTTGGTAACTGTACCAAATATTAATGTCCATGGACCACTGGTTCTTGGTAACTGTACCAAATATTAATGTCCATGGACCACTGGATCTTGGTAACTGTACCAAATATTAATGTCCATGGACCACTGGATCTTGGTAACTGTACCAAATATTAATGTCCATGGACCACTGGTTCTTGGTAACTGTACCAAATATTAATGTCCATGGACCACTGGTTCTTGGTAACTGTACCAAATATTAATGTCCATGGACCACTGGTTCTTGGTAACTGTACCAAATATTAATGTCCATGGACCACTGGTTCTTGGTAACTGTACCAAATATTAATGTCCATGGACCACTGGTTCTTGGTAACTGTACCAAATATGAATGTCCATGGACCACTGGTTCTTGGTAACTGTACCAAATATTAATGTCCATGGACCACTGGTTCTTGGGGTAACTGTACCAAATATTAATGTCCATGGACCACTGGTTCTTGGGGTAACTGTACCAAATATTAATGTCCATGGACCACTGGTTCTTGGTAACTGTACCAAATATTAATGTCCATGGACCACTGGTTCTTGGTAACTGTACCAAATATTAATGTCCATGGACCACTGGTTCTTGGTAACTGTACCAAATATTAATGTCCATGGAACACTGGTTCTTGGTAACTGTACCAAATATTAATGTCCATGGACCACTGGTTCTTGGGGTAACTGTACCAAATATTAATGTCCATGGACCACTGGTTCTTGGTAACTGTACCAAATATTAATGTCCATGGACCACTGGTTCTTGGGGTAACTGTACCAAATATTAATGTCCATGGACCACTGGTTCTTGGGGTAACTGTACCAAATATTAATGTCCATGGACCACTGGTTCTTGGGGTAACTGTACCAAATATTAATGTCCATGGACCACTGGTTCTTGGGGTAACTGTACCAAATATTAATGTCCATGGACCACTGGTTCTTGGTAACTGTACCAAATATTAATGTCCATGGACCACTGGTTCTTGGGGTAACTGTACCAAATATTAATGTCCATGGACCACTGGTTCTTGGTAACTGTACCAAATATTAATGTCCATGGACCACTGGTTCTTCAGGTAACTGTACCAAATATTAATGTCCATGGACCACTGGTTCTTGGTAACTGTACCAAATATTAATGTCCATGGACCACTGGTTCTTCAGGTAACTGTACCAAATATTAATGTCCATGGACCACTGGTTCTTGGTAACTGTACCAAATATTAATGTCCATGGACCACTGGTTCTTGGTAACTGTACCAAATATTAATGTCCATGGACCACTGGTTCTTGGTAACTGTACCAAATATTAATGTCCATGGACCACTGGTTCTTGGTAACTGTACCAAATATTAATGTCCATGGACCACTGGTTCTTGGTAACTGTACCAAATATTAATGTCCATGGACCACTGGTTCTTGGGGTAACTGTACCAAATATTAATGTCCATGGACCACTGGTTCTTGGTAACTGTACCAAATATTAATGTCCATGGACCACTGGTTCTTGGGGTAACTGTACCAAATATTAATGTCCATGGACCACTGGTTCTTGGTAACTGTACCAAATATTAATGTCCATGGACCACTGGTTCTTGGTAACTGTACCAAATATTAATGTCCATGGACCACTGGTTCTTGGTAACTGTACCAAATATTAATGTCCATGGACCACTGGTTCTTCAGGTAACTGTACCAAATATTAATGTCCATGGACCACTGGTTCTTGGTAACTGTACCAAATATTAATGTCCATGGACCACTGGTTCTTCAGGTAACTGTACGGGTCACTGTCAAGTCCAACTGACGCTAATTTAAACCCTATTATCCCGTCTTCTCCACTAGTTGCAGACATTTTTGCTGCTCAGTGAGAGTAAGGGGACCAGTGGGGAAGTGACGTTAATGCAGACCCTCTATTGTATCCCAGATCCTTCATCTCCTAAAGCTGAACTGAATGGAATCCTGGGTAATGTGATGTTAACCATCAAGATGTTTGGTTCACTTCTGCTGTGGTTATTTCACCCGTACGTTGTCTTGTTTTTAGTTTGTCTATATATTTTTCAGGAGGTCCACCCTGTCAGGTTGTCCTGAGGCCAAACGGATTAAAAATGTCCAGTGATCAAAACAACAGACTCATCATTTGAAGGGGGAAATTGACTGTGCCCTCGGTGGTGTCTAATGATCCTCGAAGGACATGGGGATTTCTCTGCTGAAATTCTTGTCTAAAACTCATTTTTGCTGACTTTTAAAACAATCAAACAAGACCATTGAAGTTGGGGGTCTGTAGTTGGATGTCCTTTAACCTGGACACGGAAGTACATACCATGTGGTGACGGTGGTTCCTGTAGACCTCCCTGAGCTTTTTATTGTGTCTGTTAGACCCCATCCCGAATCTAACTACTCAAAAGTTGCAGTAATTAAACAAAAAAACCCCAACCTTCTCTTGACCCAGACAGTTTAGCTAATATAGACCAATTTCCAATGTTCCATTTGTATCTAAAATTCTAGAAAAGGCAGTTGCAAGTCAGTTATGTGACCATCTGTATAGAAATTGTCTATTTGAAGTCTTTTATTCAGGGTTCAGTGCTAGGGCCAATCTTGTTCAGTTTATACATGCAGCCCTTGGGAAGTATAATCCAGAATCACGGCATACACTTTCATTGTTATGCTGATGATACGCAGCTCTACTTGTCTATGAAGCCGGATGAGACAGAACCGTTAGTTAAACTTCAGGCATGTCTTAGGGACATCAAGGACTGGATGTCCGGAAATGTTTTGCTTCTAAATTCAGACAAAACAGATTATTTTTGGCCCAAAGCATTTTAGGAAGGGATTAGATGGTGTTGCGATGTTTAGTAAAGCCTGTAGTTAGTGTAAACTCTATTGTGTTAGGGCTGCAGCTACAGGACCAGACTATAATAGTTTGTCTCAAACATAGCTTTGTTTTAGATATTCTGCTACCTCAGTGTCTGCTTTCTACACCTGTTTCTATAGTGGTCTCTGTAGTCCACCAACTAACCAGGTACCAGCCATATGTACGTAGAAGTTCTCCAGTTAACGATCATTAATACTAATATATCCGCTCTTTTGGACCTTTGACAATATATCAGTTTCTCTCTGTTCCTTATCCTCTTTCCTAGCTCTCTTATCATGCTGGTCTTCTGCAGGAGAGTCCCCCCTTATGATCCAGTTCCTGGTCCAGGTTTATTTCCTCCAAAAGGCAAATTTTTGACTTGCCGTTTATGTAATTAATTGTTTTGTAACAGATGCTATGTAAATAAAGTTGAACTGAATCATCAGGGTGCTCACCTGAATACAGTCAGCACAATCTAACAGAGACCTGCTGGTGTTCTTACCACTGGAGTTCTGTCTCCCTCCTCGTCTGTAGTAGTGTTGGTATCCGGAATCCTGAAGATGAGAACACAAATAAGTATTTAAACTGATGCTTGGAGACATTTTGTAAAGCTACCTTTTCACTCCAAAAGTAAAAACAAGCCGAAACTACAGTCTACAGTATCGTTGATACTGTAGACTTTACAAGAACCCACATGGTTGATAACATTCTGTTTTAGAGTCTTGAAAACATTACTGGGAATAAAATAACTACGTTAAACTTGGTTCAAGTCCGATTTAAAACGTCAGTCCATTTAGTTCATGTGAGCAGAAGTATCTCATCACCGACCGGGGCCAAACTCTCACACATCACAAACAGCTGCTCAAATAATCGGTCCAAATAACAAATAATCAGAACCAAATATTAAATCCATCTCTGGCCAACCACCGTAGAACAAGACCACTACATATAACCCCACTACGATCTGGTACAGAACTCTTAAGTTCAGGAGGCTCGACTGGGGAAAAGCCTGATCCCTGCAGCCACAGCTGCCCTGAACAGCAGGCTGATCTGTCTGTCTGCTTTTGTGCTGTCATTTAAAGGGGACCTATTATGAAAAACAGGTTTTCTCTGTCTTTAACATATATAAAGTGGTCTCCCCTCAACCTGCCAACTCAGAGAAGGAGGAAAGCAACCAAATTCTGCAGTGTCTGTACAGCCGCCTGGATGAGCCGTCCAGTATGATGTGACTTCTTCGAGTCGTTCAGATTCTGCACATTTTAGTTACGTAATCAAAATGCAAACCACGCCCACAACTATAAAACCGGTTAACTGCATGTGAGCGTCCGACTATCGTAGCACTGCGTGACATCGGACGCTCTCTGTCCATCTCCCTCCAGCAGCTGCCACTTTATTGAGGTTTTTGTAGTGAAATGAGGAGGAATCATAGAGATAACTTCTCATTTCAACTAACTGGATCAGCCGTTACTCATCCATGACTGTTTCCTACAGCGCTTTAAACCGGCTTTCAACGCGAGCAGCATCGCTGTGGCCAGTTAGGACAGTCCAATAGAAAATAAAGCATTGGAATTGATTTTGTTGCTGACGCTCGCTCAAATCGCATGCAGTTATGACACGGTGTTAGGACCGCCGGCCGGAGCTTCCACCATTTTTCCGTAGAGGTGTATCGCGTCATTCAGGCAGCCAATCAGCACAGAGCCTCATTATCATAGCCCCGCCCACTCAGAATCCCACATAGATAATGAGGTTAGAGAATGAGACATAGCTCAGAGGCTGAATTTCTAATTTATTTAGCAAAAACAATCAAAAGCTTGTTTTTAAGACATTCAAGGCCTGTTTAAAATAGAGGTTTAGATCCCATAATAGGTCCCCTTTAGGTTGTCTTGTTGTTACGCATGTCATTTATTTATTGTTGATGAAATGTACTGCAAGTGAAGACAAATCTCCCTACGGGACAAATAACATATCTAAAATCTAAATCAATGTTCACCATTGTTCTTGTAGTTTGTTGTGCTGGTCTCCCCCCGCCCTCTCTCTTCTGTGCATGTTTGCAGGCCTGAGCTTCAGGAGCAAAGCGTATAGGTTTGTGAATGTTTATGTTCAGCATTTGTGCGTCAGTACTGAAGCTCGACGAACAGCTCTGCTCATTCCCGTTTACTTTTATCATCAAATCAATCTATATTTACATAGCACTTTTCATACTAATAAAAAATGCAACGCAAAGCGCTTTACATAAAACATAAACCTTAATAATATGCCTCATTGTCAAAAATAACAGCCAGGTTCTTTACACAATGTGATGGTTTAAAATCTTGCAGTTTTGTTAAAGGTTTCTCTCTCTTGGCTTCAGGACCAATAATTAAAACTTCTGTTTTGTCCTGGTCGAGCTGTAAGAAGTTCTCTGCCATCCATGACTTTATATCTAAAATACAGTTAAGAAGGGTATCAATTGGTTTTGTGTCTTCAGGAGACGCGGCGATGTACAGCTGTGTATTGTCAGCGTAACTATGAAAATTGATGCCGTGCCCCCAAATGGAAGCAATCATCACATCTTCACGAGACAAACACACAAAACTCATCAGGTTACTTTGATTCAGGTTGAAGCTTCACTAAGACATTTCAGTGGGAAATGAGGTCAGATGTGGTTCTTTCTTGGTTCAGATGTAAATCAGGAGTTTCAAACATGAAGGTTTAATTTAAATCCGTTTACTTCAGCAGGCCGATCAGAACATACGTTGGTGTTTTACTACTTTATTGTTGGTTCCGTCAGCTGGCAACACTTTCGGGCGGTACGCACAAACCCACGCAAAGTTGATCTTTGAACATCCTGGCGTGTGCGTGGACGATGGCGTACACATGTTTTGTACATGAGGCCCCTTGTCCTTCAGAGGGTTCTGGGACCTGGACAGTGACTTTTACTCTGCATTCTTGCAGCCATTAGCCACGATCGTCAGCAGCATTTCTGTACAGATGATTCTCAGGTGTCCATGTCCATGAAAGCTGCCGGACTAGAAACATGTTTCAATGACAAAGACCTGGACGACTGATGAATCCCTGTTATTAAACTCAGATCAGACTCCTGTGGTGTTTTAAAAAGACCTATGATACCAGTAGTTGATAACTAATTGGAATAAAATGGAATATAAGTGGACTGTGCTTAACACAGTGTAAAGTGCTTTTATTTGTTTATTTTTAAATGGTGCTGAACACTTGTGAACTGAGGTTGGATTATGATTTCACAGAACAGAAATGAAAAAAAAAGGAATGGACTCACTCTGGCAGCGTACAGGGGAGGGCCGGAGTCCCGGAAATGAGCCTGAGACATGTAGGAGCCTCCTGGGGAGAAGTAGGCAGTCAGGAAAACTTCTTACAAATTAAATAGAGAAAAAACATTAAAAAGGTTTCCCATTCTAGTCCTGGAGGGCTGCATGTTTGGGATGTTTCCTGCTCAAGCACGCCTGACTCATATGGATGGGTCATCTTCACTTGTTATCAATCTCAACACTAATCTGTTCAGTACGGAAGAGTATTAGGGCCATGCAGGAGAAAAAATATTTGAAAGGAGGAAGATTTTTTTTTTTTTTTTTTTTTATTGTGCACCTCGAGGAAAAAAGTCAAATGTCGAGAAAAAAGTCGAAATGCCGAGATTAATGTTGAAATGTACGGAAGCGTATTGCATTCACTTGAGAAAAAAAAAAAATCTGCTTGGTTTTTCTGAATTAACAAGATAATTATCTCAGAATTCTGAGAAAGGTTTTAATTAAAAAAAAATAATTCTGCTCTGTTTTTCTGAATTAACCTCACAACTTGCAAGAAACTGTCATTCCCTTGAGAACTCTATTTCATGGAAGAAAACCTGTTCCTGTCCAGTTTAATCCAGTTTTATTTTGCTTTTGGTTTGAAACATTGGGAGATAGTCTTGTGTTTAAGTTATATAGATGGTATTGTTATTAGTTTCTCGATTTTGCGCAGGAACCTCAGGACTTTGTGGTTGTGACAGCTTCTCGCAGGTTGTAAACAGAGCAGATTTATTTTTTTTTTCATTAAAACTTCTCGGAATTCTGAGATAATTATCTCGTTAATTCAGAAAAACAGCAGATTTTTTTCTTATTAAAATTTTATCTCGTTAATTCAGAAAAACAGCAGATTTTTTTAAATTAAAATGTTATCTCGTTAATTCATAAAAACAGCAGATTTTTTTAAATTAAAATTTTATCTCGTTAATTCAGAAAAACAGAGCAGATTTTTCCTTTCCTCAAGTGAATGTAATACGCTTCCGTTGAAATGCAATTTCAAGAAAAAAAGTCAAAATTTCATAAATAAAGTTGAAATTTCGAGGATAAAGTTGAAATTTCAAGAATTGAAATACATTTCTACTTTTTTCTCAACATTTCAACATTTTTCTCGAAGTGCATAATAATAAAAAAAAAATTTCCTCTAAATATTTGTATTTTTCTCCTGCCTGGCCCTGATACTCTTCCGTAGTTCATGACGCCAGTGTGATGGAGCAGGAAACATTAGAACCTGCAGGACAGACGTCTTTGAAGACCAGAGTTGGGAACAGTGATGGTGCAACGCTAACCAACCACCCTTAATCCTGAAACAAAAACAGCAGAGAAAGCAGACACGGTGAAAAGTGTGAAGCAGGACAGACGTGGATAGATACCTCGGTGCCACCAAGAAGAGCGAGGGTTTTGTGCCAGTCCCTTGCCACCACGTGCCATACCTCTGACGGATCCTCTGTAGTACGACTGGCTGGGCCGAGCCGCGCCACCACCTAACTGTCCCGGAGACAGGAAACTCTGCCCACTGCTGTTCACCGAGTAATCTGACTGGTACACTGAGACCACACAGGGAGGCAAGGCAAGTTTATTTATATAGCACATTTCACACGAGCATAGACTAATGTGCTCAAATACTTAAACAAAATTACAGGGTTACAATAACAGAAAAGGATGTCAAGAGAAACAACAACAACAATAATTCCATTATAACAAAAATGCCATCACTCAGCCAATCATGTAAAGTTTAGTCAAACGCCTGTGCAAAAAGGTAGGTTTTTAGTCTGCTTTTGAAAGAAGGCTGTTGGAGCAGACCTTGGTTCCTGTTGGAGCAGACCTTAGTTCCTGCAGAGAGGAATTCCAGAGTGTGTAGTAGTGACTGAAAGCACCATGAGAAGATCTAGTGTAGATTCTAGGTATGATGAGAAGACTTATTTGATGAACTAAGGCGGGTGTCGGCAACCCAAAATGTTGAAAGAGCCATGTTGGACCAAAAACACAAAAAACAAATATTTCTGGAGCCGCAAAAAATTAAAAGTCTTGCATAAGCCTTAGAATGAAGGAAACACATGCTGTATGTATCTATATTAATTAGAACTGGGGGAAGATTTTTTTTTTCATTATGCATTTTGAGAAAAAAGTCGAAATGTCAAGATTAATGTTGAAGTACAATCTTGAGAAAAAAGTCGAAATGTCGAGGAAAAAAGTCAAAATGTCAAGAAAAATGTCAAAATGTCGAAAAAAGGTCAAAATGTCGAAAAAAGGTCAAAATGTCGAAAAAAGGTCAAAATGTCGAGAAAAAAGTCAAAATGTCGAGATTAAAAAAGGAAAAAGAAAAGAGAAAAAAGGAAAAAAAGAGCCGCGGGTTGCCGACCCCTGATCTTAGGGATCTGTCATGTATTCAGCATGTCAACCATGTAGGAGGGAGCTAAGCCATTCATAGATTTAAAGACAATAAGAAGTACTTGATAAAAGCATGAAGCAGTTTTTCAGAGTCTGATTGTGACAGAAAGCATCTTACTTTAGATATATTTCTGAGATGATAGAAGGCAGTTCTGGAGACATTAGCTATGTGTTTCTGGAAGTTAAGATCAGCATCTAAAATAACACCCAGGTTTTTGACAAGCTCACAAGGTTTTACTGACAGAGTTAACAAAGGGAGAATTTGTTGCCTCAGAGCACTTGGACCAACTAAAAGAATCTCTGTTTTTTCCTTAAACAGCTGTTAAAATTTAGTTGCCATCCAATACTTGATATCTGTAATTTATTGAATGAGGTCATTGACTGGGCTCAAATGATTGGCAGTAACAGATACATATAATTGTGTGTCATCAGCATAAGAATGATATTGAATATTATGATGCCGAATGATGGATACGAGTGGTACCATATACAAATTGAAAAGTAGAGGACCTAGATTTGACCCTTGAACAGTCTGGACGTAAGTCCTGTGATGGGCCGCGGGGCCCCTGGTGTGCAGGGGTCAACCTACCCAGCTGAGGCTCGTCGTCGGCCGGGGCGAACTCTGGCGGGGTTTGGGTGCTGACGGTGCTGTAGCGCGTCTCAAAGACCGGCGGGCTCAGCTTGTAGTGCGGATCCCCGTTCTGGGGCAGGGCGGAGCCGGCCTTGAAGACCTGCAGGAGCAGAGGGTCAGGGACACCAGAGGACTGTATGTAGAGATGCACCGATCGATCGGCAACCCATCGGTATCGGCCGATAATGCTCCTATCGGTTTTGATTGGAGATCGGAAAATCAAAGTTCAAAGCGGGCCGATCAGATGACGTTTAGAACAACAAACCGCCGCCCGTGCGTGTGTTCCCACACCTCAGACCCGGGTGTCCTAAGAGGGCGTGGCCGTCTCTACAAAACATCAACATTGATTACGTTTACATGCAGTCAAAATTCAGGTTAAGGTCAATATTCCGGTTACTGAAACATTGGGAATAATCTTTCCATGCGTGAGTAAACAGGGTTATCCCCGTTTACATGGTAATGAATCATTTGGGATATCTAGATCAAACCAGCGACGCACCGAGAACGTCATGATGCAATTCCCGTCATTTCAGATTCTTCTTCCTGTATCCAAATCAATAACAGCAGCATGGAGGATAATGAACAGCCCAGTAGAAGTCGTTTTGTTTCTCGGTCCTGTAGTTCTCCTTTTCCAGCGTCTTCCAGCGGAGCTTGATCTGGTCTGGCATTCCTACAAATGCTGCTTCGCGCAACTTTTCTCTCACCTTCTTGTAAATCTCGTTATCCCGGTACTTTCTACCGTCTACAAATGCAGAAATGTTCATATCCTTCATTACATTTATGAAGTGATTAGTCTCCTCCTGGTCTTGTGTTTCTCCGTGTTTAGAAGAACTTCCTGGACTCAAAAGACCAGGATTCCTTGTGAACAGAGCATGTGCAGAAAACAAATTCATGTTCCGTTTGATGGGGATGTTCCGTTTGGTGTTTACATGACCCAATATTCAGGTTAGAAAAGGAGTAACCTCTGGCTCATATTCATATTTTAAAAAACCGGAATATGAGCAAATTCCCGTTATTCAAAGGGGTTATTGGTGTTTACATGGCCGTGCAAAACCGGGTTATTGCTAATATTCCAGTTGGAAAAGGGTTATTGATGCATGGAAACGTAGTCAGTGAAAGTGCCGTTGCTGGTATTGGAGTTTTACAATGTCCGAAAAGGACAAAAAATTTGCATTTTGCAAGGTGTGTCCAAAGGAGAAACCCCGAGAAGGAATGTTATAAAAGAATTTAAACACAACGAAGCTGATAAGACATGTGAAGGTTTTTCACATGGAGGAGTATATTGAGTTGCCAAAGCTGGCTGCCGCTAAGGCAGAGAAAGAACAGGAGCAACGCCGCTAACTCCGCTGAACGTAACAGAGACCGGTAAACGACAGCAAGAAAAATAAAGAACTACATCGTAAGGTAATTAATTCATATGTTTTGCTCAACAGCCGCTTTCTCTTGTATAAGACATCGTGTTTAAACGCATCGTTAGCAGCTTGGATCCCGGTACATGCTGCAGAGTCAAATATTTCGCTGATAAAATCCTGTCGGAGTTTTACCAGACTATACACAGTCCAAACCCTCATGCAGGACGACAGTCGTGTCAGTCGCTTCACGAGTCGTTTGGAGTTCTAGTGAAGAGTTTTGCTTCACTCACAAGAGTTTCCTCACACGCGGCGGATGCTAACGCTAAAGCTTTCACATAGCTTAATTCATCATTCATTTTTAATTTAAGATTTAATTCCTCTTTCCACAGGAAAACTATCGTTCATAGTTTACAACTTGTATCAACTTTTAGAGAGTGACATGTCTGCTGTTGGTACATATGTTGTACATAATTATTACCACAGGAAAGCTGAAGCTAGTAAGCTACACTTACTCTTTGTAAGCTGAGTAAATCGTCTCCAAGAGTCTCTAGAGGGTGAAATATTGCATATTGCCTCAGCCTGAAATAAAACAATTCATAATACTTTCTCATTTCCTAATTTTTATACCTAATACAATGTCAGTGTTGTACATGAGACAACAATATTGATGAATTTATGGATTTCGCGCTGTGATCGGTGATATCGGGATCGGCAAATACTGATTTTGGAGATCGGTGATCGTCCCTCAACATCCTGATCGGTGCATCTCTAGTTCCATTCACGGTTCCACTCACGGTCCTGTTGTGAGAGCCAGCGAAGGCTCATCCAGGTTAAACTTACTGACTGAATGTTCTGGAACTGTGCAGAGGTGAGGGCCCGTCTGGCAGGAGGGGTGGAGAAGGTCTCTGGCTGGGGTGGGGTGGAGGTGCAGGACCTCACCCCGTTACAGGGGGACTGCTTCCCCGAATCAGTCATTGGTGTCTAGTTCAGGGAGGGGTCAGTGCGTTAGCCTCACCTCCAGATCCAATAAGACTTCTTCTGATTGGACAACTTACACAAGGACTGCCCTTCTCTTCTAGACCGGCGACTGATTCCCTGCGGTAGTGAGGTGGGGGGGAAAACGACTTCCCGTCGGCCAGCTGCAGAGTCTCCTGCACAAACCAGACATTTTTAACAAGCACAGACACATGGAGGCATCGTGCAGCGCTGCTTTGAGTCTCTCCCTCACGTGAGACGGGTCCATGGAGGAAAGCTCCAGGTCACTGGTGTGCAGGCTCTGGTCCCCACTGGTCAGGCTGGATTTACGCTCCACAAGCCGGGCGGGCAACGGGGTGGACTGCAGGAAGGAGGGAAGAGGAAAGCAGGAGGATGAGGACAGGGACGAACGCAGAAGGGGAAAGGATGGACAGATGCAGGAGGAGGAAGTATTAAAAAGAAGAACTTACAGTCATTGTTTTAGGTAGGACGTCGGCCGGGCTTCTCAGACCGCTCTGAGCTGGAAAACACAAAACATGACAGTCAAGAATGACCATCTAAATAATGAGCTCCAACTCCAATCAGCAGGACAGACCACGTCTCTCCAGTGTTAGCGTCGCTCCATTGGTTACCCGTAAAATTCAGAATCCAATTAAAAATTTTATTACTTGCGTATAAAGCCCAAAACGGCTTTGCTCCGCGATATTTGAAAGACCTGATAGTGCCATATGTTCCTGGCAGAGCTCTCAGTTCTCGGAGTGCAGGTTTACTCGTAGTTCCTGGAGTATCCAAATGTAGATTTGGAGGGCGGGCGTTCTGCTATCAGGCACCATTACTATGGAACCAACTTCCAATCTGGGTTAACGAGGCTGACACCACCTCCACCTTTAAAACTAAACTTAAAACCTTTCTATTTAGTAAAGCCTATAGTTGGTGTTTAGTAAACCTCTAGCTGGTGTTCGTAAACCTCTACTTGGTGTTTAGTAAACCTGTAATTAGTGTTAGTAAACCTCTAGTTAGTGTAAACTCTAGTGTGTTGAGTCAGTAGTCATAGTTGCAGCTATAGAACAAGACTATAATAGTTAGCATATCTACCACAAAGCTACATTTGAGATTGCTATAGGCCTATGCTGCAGGGGGGCATCGACATGATCCACTGGGCGGTGCCCATCACCCTTCTTTTCTTCTCCTTTTCCATTTTTTATTTATTGTAAGTATCTCATAACCATCATTGTTGTCCATCGTTCTTGTAGTTTGTGTGGATGTCTGCTATATGCTTGCTGACATCCTGGCCTGAGACGGCAGAGACTATATAAATAAAATTGAATGGAAAGTTAGTCACGTTACCCAGAGGAGAGTGAGTTCCAGATGGTCGTCTCATCAGTCTGGGCTGGCCATTGGTGGGCGAGTTCTCCCCATCCAGGAAGGAGTCCTGAACAGAAAACAGCCCATTACAACCCTCTTCAGTGGAAATTATTTTTGTTTCAACTGAAACTTGAACTGCTTGTTCACAACATTGAATTTGGAGAAATCCAACATGCGGTTCAAACATAAATTCTGCAGGTCACAGACACAAATCTTACTGAAGAAACGTTACACTCCCGTTGTCCACCGGGCTGCACCAGTTAACCTGGTATCATTCAAAAAACCTGAAAATGGCCGACAGGCAGGTAGACATGCAAGACACCTCCGCAGCCTACTACAGCATTTTGATTTAAAAATAGGAATAGCCTACAGGCTCATTTGGGTTAGGTATGCCACCTAAAAAACAGCCTATCCAGCCATCTGATGATGAGATGGAAGAAATTAAAAAAATCACTGGTGTCACTTCACCTGGAAGTTGGCAAAATTTCAACCCAGCAAACATCTATGCTGAGGCTTGTGGAACAGGTGAAAACCCTCCAGCTGCAGGTAAACAATCTTGAAACAAAGATCAACGAGAAGGATGAAAAGATAAAAACGCTGGAAACAAGACTTGAAGATCTTGAGCAATACTCACGCACTGATGATATAATAATCACCGGCCTGAAGACCAAACATCGTACCTATTCCAGAGCCCTGATGGCGAGCAATGATAACGATGATCCTCCGCGTATTGAAACAGAGGCATTGGAAACGCAGGTGATTCAATTTCTTGACAGCAAGGGCATTTCCATCCAAAGCCAAACAATCTCGGCTTGCCACGCGCTCCCCCGGAAATTTACCAACTCGAAGCAACCACCGGCTATCATACTCCGCTTTGTGAATAGAAAGCACAAAGTCGGGCTACTGAAGCAAGGCTCCAAACTCCGGGGGACAGGTGTGTACGTGAATGAGCACCTTACGAAAAAAAATGGCGATATTGCAAAAGCAGCTCGTAATCTCAGAAAGGAAAATAAGATTAAGGCGACCTGGACAAGAAATTGCAAAGTACTCATCCGGACGAACGGAGCGTCACCGGAGGATGAAAAGGTGATGGTGGTGAGAGAGATCAATGCCTTGGACCAGTTTAACTGATGACGATCATGATCAGTGATGTATCAGTCGTTTGTGGATCATGGACTACTTCTTCCTTTTGTTGTTTGTTTGTTTGTTTTCTGATTAACTTTGGACTCGGGATCAGTGGATTATCGCTCTGTTTGAGTATAGCGCTGCAAGCAGAGTGGGCGGAGCTTCTCTCAGCTGACTGCGGAATGACAGCTCCTAACGTGAGTGTGAGACTTCCTGCGGATTCTCCCCCCAGGTACCCCCCCCAACTTTTTTTCCAATGGCATCCACTGACTTAACTCCTAGTACCACAGAGGTAATTTTCGCTTCAGAAAACGCCTCTTCTACTTTGAATCCTTTTGACCTGAGTGTGGACAATGAGGGTATTTATGAAACATACTTTAATCCTGACAAGAACCTGTTTAATTCTAGCTCGGCTAATCTGTCATGTAACTATTATACAGAAGATTCGTTTAATAATCTGTTTCACTCTGACATCAACCTGGATTGTAACACTTTTTCCACTTTTCACCTAAATGTTCGTAGTCTGTCGAAAAATTTTGATGAATTGAAAACATTTCTATCCACTCTGTCCCACTCTTTTTCAGTTTTGGCCTTTACTGAAACTTGGCTAAAAGATGAAAACCTCAGTCTCTATCCGCTACCTCATTATAATTCTATTCACACCTGTAGGAAGGAAAAAAAAGGGGGTGGGGTCTCATTGTATGTGCTGAATACATTTAACTTCACTCCTAGAAAGGATCTGAGCCTGGATTTCAACATGACGTCAGTGGAATCATTATTTGTTGAACTCCCATTATGCTTACAAACCTGTAAGAAAAGTGTTTTGATAGGTTGCATTTATAGACCACCTGACTCTGACTTTCATACATTTATTGATGCACTTTACTCTACGCTTGAATTGATACATAAGGAACGTAAATTGTGTATTTTACTTGGTGATTTTAACATTAATTTGCTTAATGGGGATCTTACATCATCATCAGACTTCCTAAATGTATTGTATTCTTTTAATTTTTACCCTCTGATAACCAACCCTTCCCGGATAACTAAGACATCAGCCTCACTCATTGATAATATCTTGATTAATTCAATTGATTGTGATATCACCCCAGGCCTGCTGTTGTGTGATGCCTCAGACCATCTTCCAGTCTTCCAAATTATACGTACTTATGGATTTCCAAAGATTAAATCTGATACTTATAAACTAATGAAATATCGTAAAATTACCACAAAGAGTATGGAATCCTTTAAGTTAGTCATCAGTTCCATCTCATGGGATGAGGTTTTAAGGTCGGACGATGTCAATGAAGCCTATCACTCATTTTTAACACTCATGAATGTGGCTATAGAGGCATCTTTCCCTCTGATAAATATGAATTCTAACAAAAAATCTTCCAAGGGGAAGCCCTGGATCACAGAAGATCTGAAGAAATTATCTCGAAAAAAAAACAAACTCTATAGAAAATCAATCATAAATCCTTCTCCTACTAATATAGAAATCTATAAGCAATACAGAAATCGATTTACAGCTTTAGTAAGGAAAACTAAGAAGAAATATTATGCTGATAAATTTAATATTGCCTCAAATGACCCCAAGTCAACATGGAACCTCATTAACCACCTATTAAATCGTAGGAAATCACCTCTAGCCGCACCTACAGAGATGAAGGGGAAGGAAGGCACTCTTTTCAACCCAAATGAAGTGGCTGATGGGTTCAATGATTTCTTTGTTAATGTTGGTTTCAATCTGGCATCTTGTATTAAGGCAGCTGATGGGAATCCATGTGGCCTAATTAAAGGACAGTTTCCCCCACTCTTAAACCTGGATCCCCCGAATCTTCAGGAAGTCCATAGTATTATCATGGCATTAAAGAACTCGGCGGCTGGGCATGATGGCATTAAGTCTGCCCTCATCAAAGAGACCATTGATTTTATACTACCACCTCTTACCCATATCTTTTCATTATCCTTTCAATCTGGAATCATTCCCCAGGAATTAAAAATTGCAAAAGTCGTCCCGATTTTTAAATCGGGTGACACTAATGAATTCGGAAATTATCGACCAATATCTATTCTTCCCTGTATATCTAAAATTCTGGAAAAGCTGGTCTTTCATAGAATATCTCAACATTTTGAAATTAACAATATATTATACAAACACCAATATGGTTTCCGAAAAAAATATTCCACAGAACATGCACTCCTCCAGCTTGTAAATAATATTTCCAACGCTCTTGATGATAAAAAATTTGCCTTAGGAATTTTCCTGGATTTAAGTAAAGCTTTCGATACGGTAGATCACAACATTCTTATCTCTAAGCTCTACAGGTATGGTGTGGCGGGAACCGCCCTTAACTGGTTTAAAAACTATCTGACCAATAGAGAACAATTTGTCCATCTTAATGACTTTTCTTCTAAAAAAATCTAAAATCTTGTTTGGTGTACCCCAAGGCTCAATCTTGGGCCCTTTGCTATTCTTAATTTATATCAATGATATGCCTATGATGTGTAAAACATCTCTTCCTGTCCTGTTCGCAGATGACACTAATCTCATCGCTGTTCATGAGGATTTTCCCACTCTGATTAAATGTGCCAATGATGAACTTTCTTCAATTGCCCACTGGTTCCAACTTAACAAACTGACCCTCAATGTCAATAAATGCAACTTCATGGTCTTTTGTAACATTCATAAGTTCTATCCCAAGGAGTTAGCCAAAATTCTAATAAATGGTAATGAAATCCTTCAAGTCAATTCAACCAAATTTCTGGGGGTTATTCTAGATGAACACCTCAACTGGTGTAATCATATTGATCTCGTCTCCAAAAGATCCATGAAGATGCTAGGCATTTTGAGGAAAGTTCTCCCTTTAATTCATTCCTCAGCTTACTTAACCCTATATTATAGTTTCTTGTTCCCTCATTTAAATTATTGTAACATTGTTTGGGCAGCTAATTATCCGACTCATCTAAGAAAACTACTCTTATTGCAGAAGAGGTTTCTGAGATTGATCTCCCACTCCTCTAGATATGCGCCATCAGCGCCTCTTTTTCTGAAGTATCGACTCTTACCTATTGATAAGGTGAATGCCTATCAAACATGCCTTTTTATTCATAAGTTTATATACAGGAAACAAGATCTGCCTATTACTTTTCACAATTTCTTTATTCTGACAACAGACTTTCACTCATATCAAACAAGGTTTAGTAACAATAGCTTATCTATACTGTCCTCCCGAACCTCAAGTCACCAATTCAACATTACTTATAGAGGCCCCAAGCTCTGGTCTGACTTAACTCTTCACTGAGGTCCACCTCCTCCCAATGCATTTTCAAAAAAAATCTAAAGGAATTTTTACTTTCCACAGGAACCTAATTTACTTTCTCTACTCGACCTTTAATTTTATCGACCTTTAATTATATATTCTTTCTCATTGTACTGCTTTTGTCACATTTTTTGTTCTTTCTTTGTGTTTTTTACTATTAGTTGTTTCAAGTACTTGAATTCCTGTTGCTATTGATTTTTGTCTTTTGTTGTTGTTTAGCTCATGCATGCTGTCTGCTTGTCCTTTGTTTTGTTTTTTTGACAGGGGTGGAACCTTGTACAAGTTCGCTATAGAACTTCGTTCCCTCCTTGCGCAGTGCTTTATGCATCTTTTTGTGCTAAATTAATAAACTCTAAACTCTATCAGGACTCCAACACTGAACAGCACTTGAGGACAAGTGAACACCAGGATCTATAAGTTACTTTTACTTGTTTATTTTTTTCTTACGAGTGAGTAAACCATTTAAAAACGGATGGAAAAAAGTTGCACACCTCGTTTTCAGGATGACCTTCCTCCTAGGTGAAAAACAACAAGGTTGCGCTGAAGGACATCTTTTTCTGGGTTCTTGACATTTCATCTTCCGTCCAGAAGCATGAGCTGAAGGAACATTCTGGATGGAAAGTGAAATATCCTCAGGAGCCCCGAAAAGGAAGTCCAGTTGCCATGATTCAAGTCGTGAAGCCGAAAACAAAATGGTATTATGAAAACCTGCATCACGCTTTTAACTTATTAAAAAAAAAAAGTCCAGTTAAAAACTCCATGTTTCTTCAGATTTCAGTAAAATTTAAGAGATCTGTGCCTGCAGAGTCTCAAAGTAATTATAAATGTGATACCGTTGACCAGGAGGTGGCAGAATGTCTGTGTCCTTCAAACTGGATTCTATGGTCCAACTTAACCCCTTTACAACAGACAAACCAACCCTGACCAGGCCTACAAACCCTGACCAACCCCAATCTAAAAACGACAACTCCAACCAACCCCACCAAACTTGACCAATCCAACTGACCCTAATCCAACCAAGCCTATAAACCCCAATCTAAACTCCAACCAACGACCCTAATCCAACCTCAAACCCACCAATCCCAACCAAGCCTACCACCCACCTCCAAAAACCCCAACCAAGCCTACATACCCTAACCAACTCCAACCTAACCGATCTCAACCAACCCCTGACCAAGTTTACCAACCCCAATCTAAACTACTCCAACCAACCCCCCCAACCCTAATCCAACGTTAAACCCATTAAACCCATAAAACGTAAAACCCAACTGCCTCAAAAACCCCAACAACCCCGACCAGGCCTACATACCCTAACCAACCCCACCAACCTTGACCAATCCAACTGACCCTAATCCAACCAAACCTACAAACCCCAATCTAAACGACTCCAACCAACCCACGACCAAGCCCACCAACCCCAACCACCTCCAAAACCCCAACCTAACTGATCTCAACCAATCCCTTACCAAGTTTACCAACCCCAATCTAAACTACTCCAACCAACCCCCGCGACCCTAATCCAACGTTAAACCCATAAATCCCAACCAAGTCTACCAAACCCAACTGCCCCAAAACCCCAACAACCCCGACCAGGCCTAAATACCCTAACCAACCCCACAGACCCCGACCCAACCTTAACCTCTATGACTAACACAACCAAGCCTACCAATCAACAGATCCCAAAAACCCCAACTGACACCAGCAACCATACCACCTACCCTCTACCCCTGGTTGGTAAATACGTTTTGTATCGCAGCTTTGGCTGTGATGCTAGGCACTGATGTATAGACCAGAAATGTGCGTTAATATGCGTTTAGTTTGGTCACCGACATGTGCATTTAGTTCCTTGGTAATGATGGGATTTGGCTTTCATCTTCCAGGGAAACCAAAGAAACCACCAGTGGCTCAGTTAACATGAATCTGCTAACCACCTGGATGAAGTTGAAAGAGCTGTGAATCTTCATCATGAGATCCTCCAGGTGCTGCTTCCTCAGTATGGGGTCTTTGGGGAAGGTGGACGGTGATTTGAAAACCTCCACAGGTATATCCATCTGACAAACCTGCTGTGAACCACAAAGAGACCATTTACAGAAGGTCGACAGTGCAACAAATCTTTGCTGTTCTAAACTCACCGTTGTGTTGTGTTCTCCTTTGGCTTTTTTCCCTTTTCTCTGTGGAGATAATCAGGTATTAAACCTCCAGAATGAAACAAGCTTGATTCACAATATAAAAAAAATAAATAACAGGCCCTTTATTCCAGACCAGCATCACTACATTACCTTCTTCCTGTTTCAGGAGGAGACCAAGGGGTCCAGACACAGTTAACAGCACACTTCAACAATGAGAATGCATCAGTCATACTATGGCCTGATTCTTCCTGGATACAGAGAACCAGTGTGGCAACTCTAAACTGGACTTCAACTTTCAGGAGCCGGTACCATCAGATGCAGAACAAACAGCCTTTAGAGGTTTTTGAAGAATGAAAATCCTGGTCCTGGAGGGCCACTGCATGTTCCTCTGCTTCAACACACCCCGACAAAAATGACTGGTCGTCAGACTTGTGCAACTTTGATGACAAGCTGATGATGCTTTAATATTAAAATCAGGTGGTGAAGCAGGTAAACACCCAAGACTTGGAAAGACCAGAATTGCCCAGTCCTGGTTTAGATAGAGTTTTAGTACATTTAGTCATTCCAGCAGCTTCAAGGTCCTTGGTGTCGAGGTCCCCACCTGCTACATCTCCTGAGGAGGTTG
Organism: Cololabis saira; assembly: GCF_033807715.1. NCBI lineage: Eukaryota > Metazoa > Chordata > Actinopteri > Beloniformes > Belonidae > Cololabis > Cololabis saira. The sequence goes on from NC_084609.1 coordinate 30,110,570, forward strand.
ACAACATTTGTCATGAACATCTGCATCCTCACCAACTTCTAAAAGTCCACCATTGACAGCCTGCTGACGGACTGCATCACAGCTGGAAATACTACAGAGGCTGGAGCAGAGGGCTCAGAACACCAATGGAAGCCATCTGACCTCCATCCAGGACATTTATGGCCCTTTTGCACTAGTACCACCTCAGCTCGCTTCTACCCGCCACGCCCCCGTCTTGCGCTTTTCCGCTACGGGCCAAGGCGGGCCGAGCCGATACTTTTTCTGTAACCATTCTGCCGAGGTTCTAACCGGGCTGAGCCGGGACTATATCTGACGTCATCACCCTCCGTGCCACTGATTGGTCGGGGGGCGGGGCCGTCAGACGTTTGAATCAGGAAGCGGGAGTCAGCGCGAGAGCGACTTGCGGCAATTTTATTATAAAGCGCAAAACGTCTGTTTGGTGATCCAACTCTGAGGTGCAGATGTTCATAAACCTGGGGGCTGACGAGAGAATTAAAAAAGGGATGTAAACGGGCTGTTTTACTCTCAGCCGCTCACGGCTCCAGCTGATTTCTGATCAGCGCCGACATGAACAAAGCGGTTGCGCAATCGAGTACGTCACAGCAGCTTCACCCCAACCCCCTCACTTCTCCCCTGGCTGTGGAAAAACAAACGGGGACAAAAACGGGTAGAGGCGGGTAGAGGCGTGACGAGCCGAGCTGAGTAAGCACTAGTGGAAAAGCGCCATTACAGGCGCTTGTGTCTGAGGAAGACACATCGTTATGGACCATAGACTCTTCTGTTAGCATCTGGTAGACGGTTGAGGATCTGACCAGACCACAGACCAGAGAACTGAAGGACAGCTGTGACCACCAGCTGTTAAGTTCCTCATCTCAGAATAAAAATGGCCACTACGTTAAACTTCACGCTTCCACCACATTTAACCATAACAATAAAACTAGATTCAAAAATAAATTAAGAAAAGCAGTACTTGGCAAGGAACAGTTTTAGTTACTTGGTTTATTCTGAGTGTCAAAAATTTGAATTTTTTTGTTGTTTGGTTCTGGCTGGTTTCAACAATTTAAGGGTTGAATTCTATTACATCTCAGATCATTTTTGTTTAGATTTAGTTATGTTTTAATTGTAAGGATTGTATTTTATTGTTTTACGTGTGCAATGTTGGACCCCAGGAAGAATAGTCTTCACTGCAGTGAGGACTAATGTGGATCCGTAATAAATAAATAAACCCATTATTTTTAATACTTGTGTGTATTTAGTTCTTTTCCCCCTGCAGTGTTCTTCATGACTGCTTCATAGTAATGTTGACCGTGCTTCCGCCTGCGTATGACAAATAAATTCATCTGAATCCACCCACGTCACTGAGGAGAACTTTAAAACTACTTTCGTTTGATATAAACGTAAACAGAACATTTCTGGGTTTGTTGGTACCAGTGATCCCTTCAGGATGTTGGAGCACCTCCATGTGGCACAGTTGCTGAGTTGTTGGTGTTTGTACTAGGGCGCATCTCAGGAACGACGATGGATCTGGATGATTGACACCTCTGGAATCATCACAGCCAACAGAATCAGAGTTCACAAATCTACATCACTTCAGGAACGATCCAGAATAAATATGGTACATGCCCAAGACGCTGGCTCAGTACTGGAAGCTGTTCGTCCCTACCACTTAAACCAAATCTCAAACTTACAAACTGATCTAGATCGGGTCCAGAAACTTGGGATTCCACGAATGACATGCGGAGAAGAGGTAAGGGAGGAGGTCACACCCCGATCTTCATGGGGGTTCGATCTTCATGGGGGTTCAGAGGTGGACACGGTCGCCTCCTTCAACATCCTTGGTTTGCACATCAGCAAGGACCTCTGTTGGACCACTCATTGCACTGCAGGAGCAGCTGTGCACCTTCTACAGGGGCGTCAGCTGTGCACCTTCTACAGGGGCGTCAGATAGTGCCCTGACTGGCTCCATCCCCACCGGGTACAGCAGCTGCTTGGATGAGTGGTGAAGACCTCCCTCAACACAGGCCGTCTCAGCAGAGCCAAGAAAAACCTGACATGCAGTCGGTCCCCGCCACATCCTCCAACACTTTTTACAATCATGGAATTGGTTAACTGGTCTCAGCACAATTGACCAAATTTTTGCGACAGGGGTCAGGGGAAAAGGGAGCACTCTTGCCCCGAAGGGACATTTGCTGCTGGATACATGATGGACTGGGATGGACTGGAAGACGTGGAGTGTGTCTGTCCATTCTGTCGGTCGAGAAAGTTGAAGATTCCTACATAATTGGATTTATGATAACCGGATTTCTGCTTTTTGGACCTTGGAATATCGACAAATTCGGAAATCGTTCACAGTCCTTTCAGAGCTGCCTGACGTGGCTGAAGGGATAAGCTGTGCAACCAACACTCAGACTCTAACGTTGGGGGAGCAAAAATCGTAAGCTGGATGCGATTCTTGAGCAGAATTGCAGGCTAGCTGCGGTTTTGGAACTCCTTGGCAGGATGGAAAAGACCTTTGCAGAAGTTGGAAGCTCGGCTTGCTGCCCCCCCAGTGACCCACCCCCCACACCCACATGCAAGTCTTTGTCATGATGTTATGAGTATGTTGCTTTTCTGTGCTGAGGAGATTTTTGCACCTTGACACCGTGTATTTATACACAGTGTGAAGATGTCTTTTTTCCCCTCCTCCATCCCAGTGTCATCCTCTTTTGGAAAAATGGCACCTAACAACAACTACTGTATAGTGCCAACGGTGTTAACAAATTCACTGTTTGATATGTTCAAACTTTGTCATTAAAGCTGATTCTGATTCAGACTTGTTTCGCAGGTGCCGTCTCTCAAATCACATGTATATTCACTAGGGGTGTAACAATATATCCTGCCACGAAATTTCACGATACGTGTCGTGGAGGTGACAAACTGTAGCGCGATATTGGGTTATTAATATGAATATATTGTTTACTAGTAACATCCTATTGGTACAGCGGGATCACGTGCCGACCGCGCCTCGACCCGCGGACCAAAATCTTACTACGCTCAGAAGAAACTAGTACCGTTTTGAAGTCCTGATCACGGGACTCTTGGGGGGTTTTGAGCTCTGAACTTTTACGTCTAAGGTGAGCATGAATCAATCTTTTTTATGATGTAAAGATTGTGTCGTCCCCAAAGGTGGGAGGATGAAACGATAACGGGGTTCACCTTACGGCCTCAGGCTGGAGCAGGTGAAGCTCTTAGCTCTGGAACAAGATAAATAACAGTCATGTTGAATTTGGAGTTTGGGACTTTTCATTATTTGTTTACTTTTATTTATTTATTAAATTTTAGTTGTTACATTTCTGGAAAAGAAAAAAGTCAAGTCATACATGAGATAAACTATTCAGTTTGTGGCAAAATATTTGTACTTGTATGAAACTGAATATGCATAATGCAAACCTGACATTTACTTTTAGTTCAGTTTGTGGAAAACTTAAACGCACAGCATTGTTTTGTATTTTGTGTCTTTCAAATAAAAGACAATTTTTTCCAGTCATGTTACTCAAGGTTGTTAAAAAAATACTGCTATAATATCGTATCGTTATCGTGACCTCAATATCGTGTATCGTACCGTAAGATAAGTGTATTGTTATACCCCTAATATTCACTATTTTTCTGTCACTACTGTTGTAAATTTTACTTTGCTTAAGGACTTCATATCGTTTGTCCTGAGCACTTGTGAATACTTGGTTTGCTGCCTTGTTTCAAGCACGTCACGGCTCAGAGGACCCTGCCGTCAGTACTGTGCACAAGACAAAAAACCTCTTTGAACTTAGGACGTTTCCACTGGAATCCAATTTCTGAGTCAAAAGCCAAATGGGACTGATGTCAGAATTAAACTGTAGAAAAGTGAAGTCCTTTTATTCAACGGCTTGCTCAGAGTTTGTGTAACATTTTGCATGTTATGCTCGGAAGAGTATTAGGGCCATGCAGGAGAAAAAAATATTTGAGAGGGGAAGATTTTTTTTTATTGTGCACTTCAAGAAAAAGTCGAAATGTCGAGATTAATGTTGAAATACAATTTTGAGAAAAAAGTCGAAATGTCGCCTTTTTTCCTCAACATTTCAACTTGATTCATAAAATTTTGACTTTTTTCTCGAAATTGTACTTCAATACTCGACATTTCGACTTTTTTCTGGACATTGACTTTTTTCTCGACGTGCATAACGAAAAAAAAAAAATCTTCCTCCTCTAAAATATTTTGATTTTTCTCCTGCCTGGCCCTAACACTCTTCTGTATGTTATAGACGTAGATGAAGATCGGATTACATTTTATTCAAATGTACATATTAAAATTGATGCAGAAACTTTAAAACATTGTTGAAGCAAACATGACTAGAATGCACAAATTCTCAGCAGCTGCTCTCCGTTTCAGAGGAGTTGGTACTTCACCTGTTTGCTGTCAGACAGCTTCTTTGAGGCGTCTGAGACCGCTCTGGGCATAAGGGTGGCGGCTCCCCTCCACCTTTTCTGACCTCCAGTTTGTGGTACTGAGGGTTCATCTGGGATTTCTGCATCCCAGCTGTCAGGAGGCTCGCGCTCCCTCATGACCTGGAAGTCGTCTTTCCAGGTCTGAGTGGGCAGAGCCTCCATGTCCGCCAGGTAAAGCCTGTTGAAAAACTGAAATTTCACCGACAGATCAGTGAAATCTGGAGCTAGTTCAGTCAAAGCACAGTTGAAAGATGGAAATGTTCTCACCTCTTTGGAAGCCTCACTTGGTTTGGACTTTATAATGTCTAACAGGAAACCCCACCCCCGAAAAGAAGACAGATATGAGTCTAATACAGCAGTTTTCATCACAAGAAGTATTAATTCAAACCCAAGTCAAATCCATCAAGTAAATCTGTGCAGTTACAATCTACATCAGTCCGGAGCCAGAGCCGCAGCTCCACCTCCGGAGCCAGAGTCGCAGCTCCACCTCCGGGGTCCGGAGCCAGAGCCGCAGCTCCACCTCCGGGGGCCGGAGCCAGAGCCGCAGCTCCACAACCAATCACCTCCGGAGCCCCACAACCAACATGGACAACTCTTGGGGGGCGTCGTTTAAATGCAGCAGTCATTCACGATCTCACCGTGGAGTCGACGTGTTGAACGGTAGATTCGGCTTGAAATGGCTGACTGCAGTTCTGCAGACGTGCCAGCGGAGTTCGGATGAAGAACCTGGGAGCAGAACTGCCCGACGTGCCGCGAGCGTGTTCCCGCCGGCTTGAGCAACATGGCTGCACCCCTAACAAAACGGACTTCAAAACCGCTCTTCAGAAACCAACGGGTCACATGACCAACGATACGTCCATCGTTTGTTACGATCTATGGTTTGAACCTCCGTAGCTACAACGTATTGTAATATGTGGATATTCCTGGCCTATCGACAAACGCGCAAGTCGTCGACAGCTGTTTTGGCCCTTTCTGAGCTGCCCGACGTTGCTGAAGGAATAAGCACGGGGATCAACACTCAAACTTTAACGCTGGGAGAGCAAAGCCGCAAGCTGGATGCAATTCTTAAACAGAATTGCAAGCTGCCGGCGGTCTTTGAGCTCATTGGCAAGATGGAGAAAACCTTGGAGAAGTTGGAAGCTCGGCTTGGCGGGAATTGATCAAAAATTCGTCTGTTTGGAGTCGCCATTGAGGAACCAGAGACTTAAGGGCAGACGGAAAATTACTGGAGTCTGCCTGTTTCCTTTCTTTCAATACAATTGTTGATTCTATAATCTGACCTTGACAGGGCAGCTTGGCCTGCTGCTCCAGTCACAATCTCCCTGGTGGAATGTAAACAAGTGGCTCTGCCCCCACTAGCCCTCCCCCTCTCTCATCTGTGGACTTGTTTTCAGAACTGTACCGGGCCGTCTGATAACATCAAGGACAATGGCTGAGGAGCTGCTCTGGGGCGAAGTTTTCACAGACTTACCACACACACACACACACACACACACACACACACACACACACACACACACACACACACACACACACACACACACACACACACACACACACACACACACACACACACACACACACACACACACACACACACACACACACACCTTCAACGCCTTCCCTGGCTCTTAGCCCCCCTGACACGGTCACCGGGTTCAAACGACACAAAGGCTGCTGCCCTCACTTGGATGAACCCCCCCCCCCCCCCGACTTGCCCACCCCCCATACCCATGCAAGTTATGATGTTTTGTTGTGTGTATGTTGCTTTTCTGTGCTGAGGTGTTTTTTTGCACCTTGACACTAGGTATTAATACACAGTGTGAAGATGCCTTTTTTTCCCTCCTCCCCCCCATCCCAGTGTCATCCTTCCTCTAAAAAAAAAAAATGGCGTCCGTATTAATGGTGCCATCGGTGTGAACCGGAGTCAAGTTCTCTCGTCTGATTTATGTCTGACTTGGCAATAAAGCTTTTTCTGATTCTGTTGCAATTTCTTTATTTTTTTGCACTTTAAATGGACATTGAAAAGCATATTTGAGTTATTTTTTTCTTAGTTATTTATTTCATACAAATAACTTTTGGTATTTTTTTGTTTATGCCCAAAAAAAGGAATGTTTTGTTGGACATGAGAATAACTACTGCCATGTTTTTGCCTTTAAATATGTTTAAAAGTATGGAAACATTAAAGTTTTCAGTTATAATTGTATAAATTGTCTATATTTCATTACTTTATATACTTCCTTGGGGTTAAATTTGCATAAAATGTTGAAAACCAAATTCTCAACAAAAAAAAAAAAAAACAAAAAAAAAAAAAAAACAAAAAAAAAAAAACGGAATGTGGTAAAAAATAAGACTGTTCTCATACAGCCTCCGTTTGCTGCCCTGGATCCGTTTGGTAATTCTGACCCACACGATGTTTCTGAAAGCAGTTATATCAGCATTCTGGGAGGTGATTGATCCTTACAGCATCATTAGCTGCCAATACTTGCTGTTGAATCTCAATATAATACTAGTATTAATATGTTGCATAACTACAGTCAATTCATGCAACAGCTCAAAAAACAGTTTTAATAACACTAACCCAAATCAATATCGGAATCAGATCGAATCAAGGCGTGATAATCGATTCTGAATCTTAAGAATCAGACATTTGAACCGAACCCCAGCACTGGTTGCTCGGTGCATGAGCAAGGCAGCAGCCCGCTGCCATCCATGACTGATCACCTGTCATGATAACGTGCTTGAAACAACGATGGGGTGACGGACGACTTCGTCGTCAGTCACTGATGATGTCACAACCAGGAACTAATCTTGTAGCCACATCTAAACTGACTGCGTTCACTATCAAATGTCGTACCTGCGTGGTTGCAACTGTTAACTAACGTAGCTGGTAAGTCAGTCTGGGGTCTAGAAGAGTTTGGAGGTGAAGGTCGTCCAATCAGTTCCTTTGAGGGAATGTATCATACGGCAATAAGACTCAAAAGCAGCAGTCCGTTTTCACTTAAAACAGACTTGTCCAGCTCAGCCACACTGGACTGAAGAGATGACCCAAGAATGACGTACTTGTCCTTCTTGGGCCTGAGTCACCATGTACCCTCCCCCGAGTCTTTAGCCCTGTACCACATGACCACAACGCTCACAAGCCCCAACCACAGCACAAGTAGCAACATGCAGACAGAACGACTGTCAGAGTCGTAAAAAACAAAAACGTCCATCAGTGTCACTGGTGACGTACCTGAGATCTTACAGCTGAGAGTCCTGGAGCTCAGCAGCTCTGAAGGCTTGTTGGGTGGAGGTGGAAGACAGCTGAAGTACTTGTAGCTCAACAGTTTGATGAGCTCCTGCTTCAACGACTTATCTAAAAAGGTTAAAACAAACAAAAACAGGGGCAGGTTTTAACTGGAGAGTTCCTACCGGCTGCAGGATGCACAGACAGTTGGAGCCGAGCGTCATTTCAACAAGCTGCAGAGTTAGCTCAGGGCTGCAGAACAACTGGACCCAACACCAGCATGAACCACAAAAGCAATTCTATTTAAATCAAGAGTCAAAAGGAGCTACATGCAGCCATCTACAGTTTATCACAAATGGAAGCAAAATTGTACCACCGTCCAGAACTCAGAAGGTCTGGACTCGGAAGAACTTGAGAGAAGCTGGTCCTTGCTAGATAAGCCTGATTTATGGTTCTGCGTTAAACCAATGCAGAGCCTACGCCGTAGGGTATGCGGCTACGCGGGAGTCTCTCCGTAGCCTACGGCGTAGCCTGACCTGCACCTCCTAAAAAAATGGAACTACGCGTTGAGGCGACGCAGACCCAACGCAGACCGAGAGGGCTGGGATTGGTTTGCTTGGTAGCAACGCATTTCTGGTTCCAGACTGCACCATCCCCGCCATTTTTAAAAATGTTGTTGTACATGGACAACATTATCAACATGGACAAAGTCGAGGAGCGACTCATTGAGGAAGTCCGTTAAAAAAAAAAAAAAAAAAAACACCAAAGAATCAACTAGAGACGACAATAAACCATTCAGGAAAAGAACACAACCCCCTAGTGCTCTGGGGGGGTATTGCACCGCAGCGAAATGGAGTGACGGAAAAGTCCAAAGGGTTCACGACGGCGTCACGGCAACGGAGTAGGCTCTGCATTGGTTTAACGCAAAACCTTAAATCAGGCTTTACACTCTGGTGTTTGCTGGCATGACCTAAGGACTGGACTCGTACCGGGAGAGACCAGGTAGCGCTGCTGCTCCAGATCCAGGAGACGGTTGAGTTGGTCTATCTGGTTAGGACGACTCCTGGACGCCTCCTCGAGAAGACGTTTCAGGCACGTTCAAGAGAAGGCATGTGCCATCGCAGACCAATAAACCAGTCACCAGTGAAGGTGTCAAAGGCCCGAGATGATGCAGCACAACTCACCTGCCACTGCTGCAACTCAAAGATTTACTAGCAGGTTGTTTCTGCTTCTGTGTTGAACAGACATCGGTCTGTGCTACAGCTGTGGAGCTCCGAGCTTCGTGTATGGTGTGCACTCAACTCAACCTTTATTTATAGAGCATTTTAAAAACAACCGAGGTTGACCAGAGTGGTCCAGGCCAGAATGAAGAGAGTTGCAGTAATCCAGTCAGGTGTTAATAAAAGCATGGATTAATAACCATGTCTACCTCATACTGCTGCACCTTTCACTTTTTTTTAAATAAATTGTAAGAGCTGTCATTTGCCCATTTAATATACAGCGAGCGAAAATAACAGTCAAAGTCCATGTCTTGTTTGACCTGACTTGGCCAATCAACCAGATTCTGATTATAGTCTCCAGATCTTTTTGTGCCAACTATCCTTTTACTTTTGATAAAATCCTTAAATGATAAATGACTGAGCTGACTTGGCGATCAAATTTTAGCCTGTCAACAAATATCACCCCAAGATTCTTTACAGGAGACTTAATGTTGGGTGTAAGGGGACCCACAACGCCAAAAGGAAAGTCTAGTGGACCGCATCCAAACATTATCATTTCAGTCTATTTTCATTTAGATGCAGAAGGTTTGAGGTCATCCAGGATTTAACGTCAGCTAGAAAATCAGACAATGTCTTGATCGTGTCACTGCATTTTTGTGTCAATGGCAAATAAACCTGCACATCATCGGCTTAACAATGAAAGATTTTCTTGAAAATTACCCTCCCCAGAAACATGTGACGGGTCAGTTAGGTGGTGTCACATTTCCTCCAACACTTCTCTAAACACTACTTTGGACAGCCAGTTTCAAAGGCAGACAGTTTGCTCCCAGTTAAATAAAACTGCTGTTTGACATTCATCAACTCCATTTCAGTCACCATGAAGTAGCTACATGAAGGTAGCAGACTAAGACGGACCGGAGTCTCCAGCCACAGCGCCAAACTAATCCAGCATTCACTTGGAATTCCAGAACAAAAAGGAGTGGGCTCTTCTTAACCAGCCACCCATAGTTGTGATACAAATTGTATGAACATCTCACTTCAAGGTTTCCATACAATCAAGTCAAAGCAACAAAACCCACTGGCTTAGCTCCGCAGTATTTACAAGACCTGATATTGCCTTATGTTCCTGGCAGAGCTCTCCGCTCTCAGAGTGCAGGTTTACTCGTAGTTCCTAGAGTATCCAAATGTAGATTTGGAGGGCGGGCATTCTGCTATCAGGCACTATTACTACGGAACCAACTTCCAATCTGGGTTAAAGAGGCTGACACCACCTCCACCTTTAAAACTAAACTTAAAACCTTTCTGTTTAGTAAAGCCTATAGTTAGTGTTTGGTAAACCTCAAGCTGGTGTTGGTAAATCTCTAGTTAGTGTAAACTCTAGTGTGTTAGAGTCAGTAATCATAGTTGCAGCTATAGAACAAGACTATAATAGTTAGTCTCAAATATAGCTTCGCGGTAGATATGCTGCTATAGGCCTCTGCTGCAGGGGGGCACCGACATGATCCGCTGGGCGGTGCCTCTCACCCTTCTTCCCCTCTCCCCTTCCTCTCTTCTCCATTTCCATTTGTATTTATTATAAATATCTCATAGCTATCATTTTTGTCCATTGCTCCTGTAGTCTCTTGCACCCCCCCCCCTCTGGTCATCCCGCTGCTGCTTCCGCCTGCCTGCGCCCCCACCCCCCCCTCTCTAGTCATCCCGCTGCTGCTTCCACCTGCCTGCTGTGTGCTGCTGACGTCCCTAACCCCAGTCTGGCCCTTGGCAGGAGGGTCCCCCCTTATGAGCCTGGTCCTGGTTTCTTCCCTCCTAAAGGGGAGTTTTTCTTGCCACTGTTTGGCTTAAGGCTTTTCTCCCGCTAGGGGACTTTTTACCTGCCATTGTTTATGTAATTGCTCGGGGGTTTATGTTTATTTATATAGCAAGAAAAAACACTGTGTTCGGTGGAATAAGTGGGGGAAAAAAAACGAACAATTAACTGCGTGTTTAGATGACACATTCAAACAGCGAACAGCGTGGAGTGAGGGATGTGCAGTGTTAAATGCAGCAAACATGCCAGCAGTGTGGAAGTATTTCAAAGTGGATGAGAATGATACAAGAATGGCTGTTTGCAGATGTGCCCCCTCTTGATTTTTGAGCAGAACATCAAATCAAAACACCCTGAACAGCATGTTGCGTACGAGACGGATACGGCGGCAGCGAAAAGGAAAGCTGCCACACCATCCGTGGCTAACGTCTTTGAAAAGACAAAAAGGTTCCGCCAGTGACAGTGCCAAAGCAAACGGCATCTTTACAATGCACTTTAATGCATTTTTTAATTTAAGTTTTAAGGCCTATGTTACAATTTTTCAGCACTCAGTTATAGGCCTAATGTAAACTCAAAGATAGCCAAAAGATTTATTTTGCTAATTTATTTATTTTAAGTTATTGTGCTTTTTTGGTATAATTTCTGCTGGAATATTTAAAAAATGTTGGGAAATTAAAAAATGTTCAGTTGTTCATGTTCAATAAATTTTTCAACCTTGTAATTTTGTGCCTAAAGCACATTTATTTGATTTATGCAATGATGAAAAAAATTGGCAAAATAAATGAAAAACTGCGAAGAACCATGTTCGGTATGTTATTCGGTATTCGGCCAAATGTTTATTATTTTCGGTTTCGGCCACAAATGTTCATTTTGGTGCATCACTATTTGGTACAGAAATAGCATCCAGTTTTTCTTTAAGTAAGCTGGACACCTGTGATCTCTGATCCCTCAGAAAACACCAGGAACTGGGAATGGACAAGGGTTACGATTTGTTAACACTGCATTCGGTAACGACACTTAAAATATTACTGTGAAGAAAGTCCAGAGGAGACATCATGGGATGGACCATTACCATGGAGACATGAACTGTACTGACTGAGGAGTACCACAAGGTTCTGTATGAGGACCTCTGCTTTTTTTTTTTTTTTATTCTACATGTTCCCACTCAGCACCATCTGATGTTAATACAAATGTCAGTTTATATGCCACCAATTTATGTTCCCAATTCCCAGTTTTACAGTCACATTTACTGTAGAAGCAGTTCTGAACCAGCTAAATGGTTTCCATTTCATTGTGTGCAGATTGAACAGCTACGAGTCCACAATGGGCTGCATGCCAGCTGATAAACCTCAAAACCGACAACTGGATGTGGGTTCACGTCGAATTCACACCAAGACGAGCTTCAGACACTGCAGAGGTTCTACTTACATGTGGATCCGGCCACCGGTTTGTCCGCCCCCTCCAGCAGGTCCATGTACACCAGGGAAGCCTTTTCCATCTGTTCCTCCAAACTACAACAAAGTCAAGAGGACATGACATCAGCAAAGGTCCCTGGTTGTCATGTCAACTTTTCCAGGGCCTCGCCTCAAGCTGAGCTGAAAGATGATCTAAAGCCTAGACGGCCATTTCCAAGTCAACACTCAAACCTTTTCAGTCAAGAGAAACTTTGATCCCATTACTGGAACAAACGGAGAACATTCAAAAGGTTGTTTTTTTTTTCAAAACATGAACGCTGGCAACAGCTATAACCTTGAAACTCTTCATAAAGTCTGCCTGAGGACGATGCCATGGTCTGGTTTTCTCACGGCCCGGTTTTCAGATCAACATTACCTGCTCAGCTCGTCTCGACTTGATTCGCCCTCGTTTCTTCTCAATACCCAGATCAGAAGTAGGAGGGTTGAAGTGAAGCTGCTGTGAAGTGTTTGATTGTGCAACGAAGAAGACCCACTACGACTATAGAGGTCCTTCACCGCACGATAATTGCTTTTTAACTTTTTCAGTTTGTCTCGGCGCTGCTGAAAAGTCAGTTTGTAGCCTTGAGTCAGACATGGACTGAGAAAGCTCCTGGTTTTTTCATTCCTCATGGCTCCATCTAGCTCTCTGGATATTTTCCTCAACCACCAGGTTTAAGGAGGTCTTCACCTCTGAATTTAACCACGGATCTGTGCTGCCATTGTTCTTGGAAAAAAAATGAACACGAAGCCGTGAGTCGCTATGTCATATCCTGACCCAGACATCTGATTGGCCAACCCCCTGACCAATCGGTGGCCTGTAGTGTGATGTCAGATACAGCAGACTCAGCAGCTTTGAACCTCAGCAGAATAGATACAGAAAAGTATCTACTCGGCACGTTAGACCCCTAGTGGGAAAGCACCAAACAGTGGAGGAGAGTCGATTTGAGTAGGTGCTAGTGGAAAAGCGCCATAACATAACTTCCTACTGGACAACTGGCTCTTCCACACGCCGCTTTCAACAGTGTCTTTAATATGGATAAAAGAAGAGAAAAGCCAACATTGCAGTGCGTTTCCCCGTCAGACAGCAGCCCTCAGCCCCTCCTGCAGACCCGGACTAACCCTCACCTGAGACGGTCGTCCCTCCGGACCCCCAGCAGGCCGGCCAGCTGGTTGAGGCGCTGCAGCTGGAGGGCCGGGACATGTGGGGCCTGGTTATGTCCAGCCTGCAGGTCTCTGCTGATGTGGTCCTGCTGCAGACTGGCCAGGAGGTGCTGGATCTTCAGAACCATGGTCAGACGCCTCCTCTCCGACTCCGTCTTGACCAGCTGCTCCTTCTTAGCCGCCTTCTTCTGGGCCTTCAGCAGCTGCAGAACAGTCACACCATTTTCAGAAAAAAATATAATATCTATCTACATTTAAGGCTTCACAAAACCACCCCCATGATGACTTAAATATGACGATAATATGAACTCCCAAACAGTTGGCATGGCCCAGGGATGCTGGAGTCGACCCCACATGAGGAGAGACCGCCCTCCATCATCAAACATTTTCAGGAGTCCTCTAGTCTAGCACATGGGGGCGGACGACTTGATATCATCCTAACGTACACTAAATAAAAACATTCAGATATTGATTACTCACTGCTATCAGAACCAGTCGGAAACCAGGACTTTGAGCTGCACAGAGCAGCTTTTACATCCTGGCTGACCTGGGGAAAAAACCCAGCAGGAGGTCCAAACCCCCAACCGGGACAGACCCAAAGGAGTCCCAAACTCCCAACCGGGACAGACCCAAAGGAGGCCCAAACTCCCAACCGGGACAGACCCAAAGGAGGCCCAAACTCCCAAACCGGGACAGAACCAAAGGAGGTCCAAATCCCCAACCGGGACAGAACCAAAAGGAGTCCCAAACCCCCAACCGGGACAGAACCAAAAGGAGTCCCAAACCCTCAACCGGGACAGAACCAAAGGAGTTCCAAACAGGACCAAAGTTGTTCCAGTGCTCCAGACCCAAACACGACAAGAACCCAAGGGAACCATGCAGAAAAACCAACACTCACATTCTGGGTCAGGTCATCCAGGGTCTTGTGCAGCTCCCGAGCAAATTCCAGGTTATGGACGACCTCGTCGTACTTCTCCACAGCCAGCTGTGGAAGAATGCATTGAGGATGAGGGGACCCCAGACGCTCGGTAAGTTGGTTCTTTTTTTTTTTTTATAACTTACAATTTTATAATTTTTTCACAAGTAAACAAACAAAACAATACTGCAAACAAGTTACTTATTAGAATAACAATAATAATAATATTAACAAAAACAAACAGTCTGGAGATGATCCTCTATTCAGTCCACTGTTTCAGTCGGCATTTGTTTAGTTGGTGTCACGTCTCATGTAAGTATTCCATTTTTCCCAGTTCTTCTCAAACACATCCTCTTTGATCCTTAAAAGATATGTAAATTTTTCCATAACACAAAATTCCTGGACAATTCCCAACCACTGTTCCTGTTTCAGGGCATTTACATTGAGCCAGTTTCTTGTGACTGCTTTTTTACTTGCTGCGAGTAACACTTTAGTCAAGTACAGATCTTCTCTCGTTACAACCTTTCCAATATTCCCAAGATACATCACTGGGCAAGTATTTGGGATTTCATATCCCAGAATATTTTTTACTACTAAATTTACACTTTGTCAGTATATTTTAATTTGTGTACAATTCCAGAAGATGTGTGCATGGTCTGCCTCCACATTCCCGCACAGTCTCCAGTTTTGGTGTGTGGCGAGTTTCCTAGATTTTATTTTTGGCGTTATAAAATATCGAGTTAGATTTTTCCAGCAGAACTCCCTCCATATCAATGAGTTTGTGGACGTACATTGTGTCTCGCACATGTGGTACCATTCATCCTCTTGTATTTGGATCTTTAGTTCTGCTTCCCATTTTGCTTTTCTATAGAGGGTTGACTCCCCTCTGCGCTCCCCCATAGCTTGGTAAAAAGCAGAGATGGGTCGAGACCCCTTCTGTTTGTATGAATCCACAATGACTCCAATCACCTTGTTTATAGTTGCAACTGGCCTTATTTCTTTTGTGAAATAATCTCTTAACTGCATATATCTGGTAAGTTGGTTCTGAAGGTCTAGGTTCTTACCTTCTGGTCTTTGTTCAAAGTCTCGCCCAGGGTCAGCCTCTTCTTATAGTCCTTGAGTTTCAGCTGCAGGTAGACAAGACGCGTCAGGATCCAGGTTCCCGGCTCACCTGTCCAGCTCTCAACACCCACCACCCGAACATCTCACCTTCTTCTTCTCCAGGTTGCGGATTTTATGCTTCAGACAGATGAGACCATCTTCTATGTAGGTGTCGTATCCGTGGTAGGCGGTGGACACTTCCAGGCTGAGCTGCAGGCTCTTCAGGCCCTCCAGGCAGTCCGCTGAGCCGGAGTCCTCCGGGTCGTCCGGGTCCTCCGGGTTCTCATCAGCCTCAGCGGGACACTCGGCTGGAACGGACGAGTCCAGGACGGGTGAAGGAGACAGCTGCACCATGATGGAGCTGCATAGAGAGGACACGCGTCAGCGGGGGAACCTGGCGGACAGGCTTCCACCCGTCCCTTGAAATACGGAATTGTTACATAATTGGGAATTAAAGGAGCATGAGGCTCCTTTTAAGAAATGACTCTCTAGCGCCACCCTTCACCACGACGGCCGTCGGGGGTACTGCAGCCAACAGCGAAGCCGGTACGGGAGAACGGGGAGAACATGCATGCAGCGTCATGTGGCGTCACATCCGCAGGACAGCGCGGGAAATTCGGCCCCAGCACTGCAGCACATTTTGCGGCACACAACCTGTTCAAGGCAATGGAGAGATACACTAGAGGGCTCATTCTTTTTGGTTTGGAACGCTTCATTTGACATTATTACTAGAAAACTTAAAATGTATATGGATTTTTTTCATAAATCCTGCCTCAATCCTGCCTCAAGCTCCTTTAAAAGTTCAGTGTATTTCGTATTTCACAATTGTCCCATGCACGTCTGTCACACACATGAACAACGAACTAACAATCATGAAGAAATTACATCTATTTAAAAACAATCACAAAATAAACAGTCACATAATCCCACAATCACCACACATCATACACATACTCCCTCACTCATTCACTCCCTCTCAACACGCATCACAACACACACAGTAACAACATTTCAAAAGTTGGTACAATCCTGTTGTGTTTTCAGCCAGTTCTTAACCATGGATGCAAAGATTCTGCTATCTGATACCAATTTAATTTCATTCGGGAGTCCATTCCAGAGATGACCGCTCTTTACTGAGAAAGCTGATTGTCTGAATGTTGTTCTGAGGTAAGGTATTTGACAGTTACAGTTTGTAGAGCTCCTGGTGACTCTGCTGCTGTTTTGTCTCTGAATAAACACTGAGATTGGCTCTGGGGCCACATTTTTAATACATTTGAAAAATAGTTTAAGAAAGCATAAAATAATAAAACTGTCAAAGCTCAACAGATTATATGGTTTGGAATGTAGTGCCTAATTAATTTGAAACAATTGAGGTTGCTTTTTATTGTATTTGAAATCTTCATTATGTGTTTATCAAATTTGAGTTGAGGATCTAGTATTAATCCAAGATACTTAACTTCTGTTACTGATTTAATTTCTTCATTGTTTAAGTGGATTTTAAATCTTTCCTGCATATTCATTTTCTTCAGTGAGAAACACATAGAAACTGTCTTTTGAAGATTGAGTATTAGATGATTTTTGCACGAGCCACAGTTGGACGTCAATCATACATGCAGACATGTATGATTATCCACCTGGATTATCCACCTGGATTAACCAGCTCTGCCAGGCAGGAACCAGGCAGGAACCAGGTACCGGCCCAGCTGCTGCAGCGGTTCAGACAGCCATCTGGGCCGGTGCCAGTACCGTGACAGTGCATTTACAGAGACCACGTGACCGCGCACCCAAACGACCGGGAGCGCGCACCGCAATCACACGTGCACACAAAACAGCTGACAGAAATCACAGGATTGATCTGAATGATCTGATCCTTCTGAGATAAACTCTGAATGAAACAGCAGAAATATGCATAATATGCAGAATATGTGATGCAGAAATCCAGACAAATCAGAACTTCTCCTTCACATCAGCATTTATCCCGAACCAGGCAGCATCCACCCGAACCCACACCAGCATCACCCGAACCCACACCAGCATCACCCGAACCCACACCAGCATCCACCCGAACCCACACCAGCATCCACCCGAACCCACACATCCATCAGCTGCTGCACCTTGCAGGTTCGGCTCTTCAGTCCTAGTGCAGTTGGGTCCAGAGATGCAGCAGGAGCCGGTTCCGGTTCCGACCGTGGTGTTGGGCTCGGGTCGGGGGGAGCACGCGCACCGGCTCATACCTTTTATATGTGCTGCCGCACGCACGCGCCGCCGGGGGCGACACATCCACCCAGAACCACATCCGGTTCGGCTGGACCGCAGCGCACCCAGAGGTGGAGCAGGTTCTTGCAGCACCTGCAGGACAGAACCAGAACACTGCTGGGACCTCAGCAGAGGAGGGACTGAAACACCAGAACCACCAGAACAAAAAAACAAAACCAAAAAAAAAAACAACCAGCAGAACCAGCAGAACCACCAGAACCAGCAAAACAAAAAAAAAAAAAAACAGAACTAGCAGAACAAAAAAACCCCACTAGAACCAGCCTGCCCGTGGAAAAACGGGTCACTAACGAGTAAAGATCAGGGGCCGGATTCACAAAACATTCTTAAGAAAAAAAATCTTCTTAAGTGTCATTTTTTTCTTAAGTTCAGTCTTAAGAAGAAAAAAGAAAAGAAGTCATATTCTCCAAAAAAGTTCTTAAGTATTTTCTCAACTTTCTTCCTAAGTTTCTTCCTAAGAAAAAACTTAAGAATAAATGGTATTCTTGAAAAAAAAGTTCTCAAATTTGTTCTTGACTTTTATCTTAACTTTAAGACAACCTTGACCTGTCCTAAAATTTCTTCTGTGAAAAGGTAAGACTCTAATATCACCTTTTTCAACACATTAATCTCATCCACCATAACCTTGAAAAGTTCCTGCATCTCTTTTTCTCCTTCTCCATGTTTAGTGAGTGCAGAGGCGGAGCTAGAGGGGGGGCCGGGGTAGCACTGGACCCCCCTGAAATCTGATTGGACCCCCCAGGTGCCCCCCCAGATGATTGACATATCACGGCACTGCACGTCCTGTCGAAAGGAGCCAGTTGCATTTTGAAATCAGTGACGCCTATTGACTGCTAAGTCCCTCCTGTACAGTAGTTGGCACTATGTACCACAAAGAGTTGTAAACCACATTTATTAGGAGAAGAAGAAGAATCGCCGGAGCTGGAGTCGCTAACGGTCGACTATCGTTGCTGGAGTGGCCTTAGCAAGGTTTGAGCGGTTTGAACAAGAGATCGACACGAAAAAGAAGGAGAGAAGAACATTACAGTCTTCATGGACAGTGAAATCCTCATTCTAAAGTAAGTTTTACGGTGGTGTCCTAATGAGTCACTGTTTAAAATCACTTTTGTGTTCAGATAGGAGATCGTTTTGCTAGAAGCCACAGGTATCAAGCTAAAGTTACCATTAAGTTACATCTCATGGCGTCTACAGATGACCAGTTTCAATGTGGCAGATGAGAGTATTAGTATTTGGTATTAAAACAAATTATTTAATTTTTTTTAGAAAATATAATTTCATTCCTTTTCAGAGTTTTATAAAATATAGGTTTTTTTGTTATTTCTGCTAAATTGCTCCGGTTATTACTGTGAAGAAAATAAAGTTAAAGTGTAAGTGTTATACAATATAGTTCCATTGAGGGAGGACATAGAAGACATAGGTGGCAGCTCTCATCCAGGGACTAGTCAGGAGAGAATGTGAGGCACAACACAGCCCATCATCACCAGGTCAGAGCATAGACAGAAGCAGTCACATGCTCAGTTCAGTAATTAAGTTTAGTTTGAGATATTTTGAAATGTTGGTTACTGAAGTGTGTTGTTTTTTCAATGGTGGTTGCATTTTTTTATATTATTTTTATACAATGTAGTTCCATCGAAGGAGGACACAGAGGCCTCTGATTCTGACGAGGATGTTGGTGAGCCAGAGGAGCCAGACCCAGAGCCAGCTGTGTCCAGCACTGCTTTTGCTCGTCCAAGAGGACCCAGTGGTAGGTCTACTTACCTGAAACTTACTAGTTAGCTACAGTTATCATCTAATCTTCTGGATCCATTAACTGTGTTTCCATGACCATTTTATTTGTATTCCAGATATTTCAAGATGCAAAGAGGAGGGTCCAGTTCAGCCGTGTCTGACACTATTCCCTAGAACTCAGCATGGATCAAGGAAGAGAGCATTCTGCAGTGCCTGGTACAGAGCCAATTATTGGCGTGAATACTCCATCCTTAAGGACTCTTCCTTTTCATTTTTCCCTGCCTAATGCACCAGACTCTGCCTTTGCCTCAGAGTCAGGCTTCTCCAATTGGAAAAAGGCGTTGTCAAAGGAGGCTGGGTTTAAACTCCACTCAAAATCAGAGATGCATGTCAATGCACTGGGGGCCCACGAGGACCAGGATTGAGAAACACTGGTCTAAGTAAAGCATAGTGAAGAACTTAGTCATGACCAGAGACACTATCTAAGTGCCAAACTACCTTATGCAAGTTCAGAAAAGCATAATCCTTCGGTTGTGGTGAGAAGTCGCAAAATATTTCACAAAGTCATCCATGTTAAGGGCACATGCCCTCCTTGACTCAATACTGAGAGTTCCAAGGTGACTTAACCTGGTATCAGCCATTGTTATCCTGAGGTGAGTTTTAATAAGTTTTAAGGCAGAGAAGCTTCTCTCACAGGAAGCAGTGCTGATTGGAGTGACAACAGCAATCTTGCAAAGTCTGAATATCTCATGGAAAACCTCTTTGTAAGGTTCAAGAAACACAATAAAATCAAGCAAAGTAGATGGTTTGTCTAATCCACTTTTCACTCTCCTGTCAAGAAGTCGCTTGGTTTGGTGAACCTCATGTTTGAGGTCAGAGGTCTGACTCAAAGGTCTGTGCAAAGGCAAACAGGGGCTCCTCATTTAAGAAAGTTGCACTCTTTGGGTTCAGAGACTGCACACCCTGCATGATCTCACAACTTTTCTTTGAAAAACGCCTCTCCAGCTCAGTTATGAGACAGTCAATAACCTGATAAAAGAGTGATCTGGGGAAGCCCTCATCATCACAGTTTCTCTGTCCTACAGTGCTGATCACCAGTGAGTCAAGAAATCTTGAGCTTATTCTAGGATGTCTTTTGGAGTGTGTTTGTACACTGATTTTGCACTGCTCAGCAAGCTTCTCAACCTCTTTCCATAGTTCACCAAAGTAATTCTCAGTTCTGTAGTTCTGAAAAGTGTCTGTAAGGGCACCTACAAGATTTACAGCCCTTGCTAGATCAAGAGTGCTGGACTGGAGCATGTCAGAAAGACATTTGGCATCACCAAGCACTTTACAAAAGGTAACCAACAGCCCTATGAACTGAAAATCTATCTGAGAAAGAAGACCCCTCGCCTCCACTGACCTTCTCCACGAGAACAACAATTTTTATTGTTTAATGATGTCATTTTTGAAAAATTGTTGCCAGGTTGTGTTGTACATTTTGTACATTGTTAATAAACTGCAAATTATACACACAAATCTCATCTTCTGTGTGCTTAGTATGTACATTTCAACATTTAGAGACTCTGATTGCAATTCATTGGTCGAGAAACAAATTCATTGTCATAGTCTGTGGACCCCCTGAAATAGCCTTGGCCCCCCCCTGGCCACCCCAAGGATAAAAGTCTAGCTCCGCCACTGAGTGAGTGACTGACGGTTAAGACGCAAACTACCTGTATAAATGTTGTTTTTTGGCACGTGCAATGCAATGACATATTTAAAGAAGTTCTTAAGTAGGAAAAATAAGAAATTCGTAAGAAATGACAGTTCTTAAAGGGGACATATTATGAAAAACACGTTTTTCTATATAAAGTGGTCTCCCCTCACCCTGCCAGCAGAGGGGAGACGAAATCCCATGAATTTCTGCAAGGTCTGTGACCCCCGCCCGACAGAATCCCCCAGTGTCACGTGATTTTTTTTTTAGCCGATTAGTACCTGCTCCGGTCGTGAGTCACGACAGGAGCAGATTTCCATAGGTTCAGCCTCCACTGCTGAAACCACGCCCACAACCAGCTCTCTCCGCCGGCGGGAGCTTCAGCCATTGTTTAGAAGCGGTGGCTGTTTGAACAGCGAGGGAGAGTAGAAATGAGATTTTGCATCGACATTTACCCTCATAAAAGGATCAGTTCCCACAGCACGGACCCGGCAACTGCACACGAGTCAGCGGTAAGTTCCTTTTTTTTTTAATGTTATTTATATTTGTATGATCTTTGCATGGGATAAGTATTTAGCTTAGCTCCGGAGCACCGGCGCCGCATACGGAGCTGCCGGAGCTGCTCACGGACCGGCCCGGCTCCAGTGTTCCCTAACGGAGCCACTCACTCTTTAGGTAAATTAGTAATACATTTTTTCTGTCTGGTTTCAGATCTTCCTTCCCATCTTCCTTCCCAGGTTCCTTGAGCCAGCAATAGTGCATAAATGTTATTTATGTACAACTCATATTTCATTTTTTTAACAATAAAGTTGCCATTTGTGAAAATTCAGTGTTGTGATTTATTTACAGTTAATATGATTCATCTGTCTTGTAACATAAGAAATGATGAGAAATCTTCCTCTGTGAAGACGAGGTGACTAAAGGCTGATTTATGGTTCCGCATTACAACGCAGAGCCTACGGCGTAGGGTACGCGTCGATTTAACGCAGAACCGCAAATCAGGCTTTAAGATCCGTTTACAGCGTGTAACTGAATGAGAGCGTCCAACTATCGTGTCGAGCTGCGTGACATCGGACGCTCTCTGTCCACACTGAAACTGTTAAACTCGCGGCCAGTTAGGACAGTCCAATACAAAAAAAATAAAGCCATGGAATTGATTTTGTCGCAGAAGCTTCTCGCATGGGACACATTTTGTGTACGACGCAGCCGGCTGCTCTGGCCGGAGCAAGGCTTATTCTCCTCCTCTCCTACACGTCATTCAAGCAGCCAATCAGCGCAGAGCCTCATTATCATAGCCCCCCCCCCGCCCTTAAATGAAGCACAGAAAAAGGCTTTAGAAGCGGTAAAACTAGATACAGGGCCCACAGGCTGGATTTCTGATTTATGTAGAAAAAACAAGCTTTAGATTGTTTTTAAGACATTCAAGGCCTGTTTAAAATATACATTAAATGCCTCAATATGTCCCCTTTAAGACGGTTCTTAAGAAAATATTGAGGAATTGCACTTAAGAACTTTCTTATGAACTTCTTAATTTTAGATCTTAAGACATTTCTTAAGATCGTTCTTAAGAACATATTGGTGAATCTGGCCCCAAGTGAGAGGATCAGGCTACTTTCTGAAAGTCCAGTTGGAAGCCGGTTTCTGAGGTTTTGTGTAAAATGAAACCGATATGAGTTGATCTGGAATGAGTTGATGTCAGCACCGAGCAGGTGTAGGTGAGTAAATCTGAATAAGGGGAACAGGGGTGAGATTCTGGAGTAGAAGTGTCATCAGAGGATGAAGGTGAACTCAGCAGACTCTGACTCTGCTCTGACCTGTTCAGCGGGTCACTCAGAGACATTCTGAGTTAAAGGACACGTTTTAACAATAAAAATAAATGTCTGCTTTTCATAGACATCTGTTTACGCAGAAAAGGTTCAGGAATACAACGTTGTGTGGTATTCGGTGAGCTTCGGTTAGTTTCATTATTGTACTATTATTGGCCGGGTTTCCCAGATCAGTTAAGTAGTTCTTAACAGCGAAAGACTTCTTTCAAACCTTCTTAAGGAGCCTGTGAAAGAAAATCGCGTTTCCCAGAGTTGCTCTTAGCTTAAGTATCTCTTTCATTAAGAAGGAAATGAAAGATGCTTCTGACCCAGTCTTTACAACCATCTTAGTGAACAAAGACTCACAGATCCAGCCGCGTCAGGCAAATCAATATCACACCAAGCAATGAGATATTAAAACAATGCAGCCCGCACAAATTTTGATCTATTTTATACTTTAGATTTATATTGTTTAGCATTCATTGGTGACAGCAAAGGGGGAAAAAAAGAAAAATAAGGAATAACAAGTGTGTTCCTGTAGCCTATATGCTTTATGCGCACAAATAAAACGATCATCATGAATATCATTTATTTGATAATTTGGCTGCTATAGCCTACAGCATGTTCTCTCTGCAAATCAACCGCGTCGCCGTGCGCGAAGCAGAACTGTTTATATGAACGCATTCGTGCGTCAGCACTTCAGTCCCCTGGACGTGCTGTCGGACCGGGCTGTCCAGGCAGCCGGACACCGATCCTCCTGCACCGTGTCCGAGCCTGAGCGCACCTACACCTATGTGATGACAGGGAAGCAGCAGCTGATGAACGGGATCCTTTGATGAATCATTCATTACAGTCTCAAATATAATCAATGGTGTCGGTTTATATTAAAGAATCTTTTTGCCCAGAAGAAAAAAGAGCGAAGACAACGACCCATAACTATTTTCTTCTCTTGAAAAAACACACCTGCACCGCGGGCTTTAGGATAAAAAGACGCGAGTCGGGATGCAGCGGCATCAGAGCAGTGGAATACCTGCGAGGCGGTGCTAATCTCCGCAATTAGAAGCCTTCTATAATTGTAAAAAGAATTTCACTTATCACAGGTTCTTTTTGGAACATAACCCCTGCGACAAACCAGGGATTGCTGTAATTCCACGTTGCGATTTGCGAAACTCGCCTTCTCTTGGCTCTTGACCGCTCATGTTTTTGAACGCACACACACGCCCACCACGTTTCCTCCCGGTCTCTGCGTGTGGGGAAAAAAAGCCTCACTGTAGCCAGAAATAACGGAGTAACGCACCGTTTGGATGAAAAAGGGTCATTGAATTATATTTATCATCTTAATTTTTCATTATAACGCACAGGCAGCAGGGAATTAATGCGTTAGGTGGCAGTGCTACATGTGAAAATGCGCTGATAGTGATCGGTGATCGATTTGCCTGGCATCGATTGATTTGGTTTCAGAACCGGACAGCTGCTCCAAAGAGCTTCTGAAAGAGCGAAACTAAAGAACGGTGTTAAGAAGTCATCTGGGAAACACCCGTATCTTAGGGTTCTCTCTTAAGTGAAACCTTCTTTGAACCTCTCTTAAGTCCTTAAGAGAGGTCGGATCTGGGAAACCCGGCCATTGTCTGTAGGACCAAATACAATTTTAAACCATATGTTAATCAGGTTTGTAAAATAGCATTTTTCCATCTCTGTAATATTGCAAAGATTAGGAAAATCCTCTCACAGAGTGATGCAGAAAAACTAGTTCATGCGTTTGTATCTTCTAGACTAGATTACTGTAATGTGTTATTAGCAGGATGTCCAAGTAATCTGCTGAATAGGCTCCAGCTAATCCACAATGCAGCAGCCCGAGTGCTGACAGGAATCAGCAGGAGAGACCACGTCTCTCCAGTGTTAGCATCGCTCCATTGGCTACCCGTAAAATTCAGAATCCAATTTAAAATGTATTACTAAATATAGCCCAAAACGGCTTAACTCCACATTATTTGCAAGACCTGATAGTGCCTTATGTTCCTGGCAGAGCTCTCCGTTCTCGGAGTGCAGGTTTACTTGTAGTTCCTAGAGTATCCAAATGTAGATTTGGAGAGCGGGCGTTCTGCTATCAGGCACCATTACTATGGAACCAACTTCCAATCTGGGTTAAGGAGGCTGACACCACCTCCACCTTTAAAACTAAATTTAAAACCTTTCTGTTTAGTAAAGCCTATAGTTAGTGTTTAGTAAACCTCTAGCTGGTGTTGGTAAATCTTTGGGTAGTGTAAACTCTAGTGTGTTAGAGTCAGTAGTCATAGTTGCAGCTATAGAACAAGACTATAATAGTTAGTCTCAAATATAGCTTCGCGGTAGATATGCTGCTATAGGCCTATGCTGCAGGGGGACACCAACATGATCCACTGGGCGGTGCCTCTCACCCTTCTTCTCCTCTCCTCTTCCCTTCCTCTCTTCTCCATTTCCATTTTTATTTATTATAAGTATCTCATAGCTATCATTTTTGTCCATGGCGCCCTGTAGTTTCTTGTGCTGGCCCCCCTTTTCTTTTCTTTTTTTCTCTTTTGTACATGGTGCAGCATCCTCTGCTGGTGGCAAAGAGCATCTCTGAATGCACAACACTGGAACCTGCAGCGTGGGAGTGAGAGGAGTAGGGTAACGGCCCGGTCAGGCGGTGGAGAGATTTTTCCGTCAAGACTCCTCTCCCTGGCCCTGCCCCTTCTCAACCTTTCCCTGACCCTGCACCTAACCTGGGGCTTGCTGATTGGGCCGGAGCTTCGGGAGCTGCGTGCTGGCCTGCGCTCCCCACCCCCGGTCATCCCGTTGCTGCTTCCACCTGCCTGCTGTGCTGCTGACGTCCCCGACCCCCCAGTTCAACCCTTCCACCATGCTATCAGCTAAATTAATCAAAAGATCTAGTTTTCGCTGAAAACCTGTTTTTTTAAACTCACTACATGATACCTGAAGTGTTTCTTTTTATCTAGTATCTAGTTGCTGTTGATTTCTTTGGTACAATAATCAGAAATATTTTTTTTTTTAATATATATTTTTATCCCAATTTTTTTCCCCATTTTCATCACCCAGTGCTCCTACCTAAGTGACAGTCCTGGGGCCTCATCTATAAAGCTTGCTTGCGCACAAAAAGGGCCTGAAAGATGCGCAAGCCACCTTCTACGCAAAGCCTGGGATCTAAAAAGAAAAAAACAACCGAAAAATCTGCGTATCCCTACGGCAACCCTGACCCTCCCGTAGGAACATGCTTAAGACATGGGGAACTGGCGAGGCAGGCTGTGAGGTGGTGAAATGAAGCCAGATTCATGTCATACTCTTAATAATGTCATCACATATCACAACATATATCAGACTTATAATATAATAGCGCTGATCGTGTCCCTCTGTGTTTGAAGCACAGCGTCAGTCAGGACGCTCCGCTGCTGCTGGAGCTGCAGCCGCGGTGAGTGGGCTTGCCACCCGTCTCTTACAAAAGCATGAGTTTGAAAAGTGGGGGGGGCATGTCCCCCCTGTTCCCAGTGGAAATTGCGCCCTTGCGCCGCACAGCATTTTATTTTCACTCGCTTTATTTTATACTATTTATATACTATTTATACTTTTACTGTGTCGTTTTCCTGTCCTCCACCTCATCCTCAAAATTTCGATCTCAGTCTCTGTGAAATTCAGTGGCACGGTGGCTGGATACCTCTCATTCATTCTGACGCCAAACAGGCTGCACGAAGCCACTGCGCATGCTCAGCAGGCTCATTCATATGCAAATACTACTTTGCATTGCCCTTTTAAGGTATGAAATGGGCGTGTAGAGGGCGGGATATAAGGCGGATTCAGCTGCGCAACCTTCCAGCTGGACTGTGATTTATAAAGCGAACATTGCGTGCAAGTGTGCGTGTACGCGGTTTTATAGATCCGGATTTTTTTTTGCGCCCGCCATTTTCGGCTTTTGGGTACACTTTTAGTATGAATCCTACGCACTCCATTTTAAATGAGGCCCCTGGGCATTGCTCCTGCCAACCCCGGGAGGGCCCTGCACTGAGCTCAGGTCTCCTCCTTAACCTGAGGAGTGAGCAGCAGCTTCTTTTCACCACCATCATATATATACACACATACCTATATACATGCGCACACCTATTGATATATACTTACCTGTATACATACACACACCTATCTATAAGAGCAAAAAAGGAAAACTAAATAAATGCAATAAAATCCTTTTTTTTCAATTCCATTCAATTTTATTGATATAGCTTCTATTACAACATAAGTTGTTTCTAGGCGCTTTCCACAGACCCAGAACATGACCCCTGAGCAATTATTACATAAACAAACAGTGGCAGGTAAAAAACTCCCCCAGTGGGAGAAAAACCTTAAGCCAAACAGTGGCAAGGAAAACTCCCCTTTAGGAGGGAAGAAACCTTGAGCAGGACCTGGATCATAAGGAACGCCTAACTATACCTAATCGCTCCCTAGAGGCAAACTCCTCTTTAGCAATGGCTAACTTCTGCGTATCTAAACAACGAGCATGCGCAAAAACCAGTGGCCCTGTGGTGGTGACGTAATGCTCGAAGCCGTGCCTGGTTGTCGCGGTGGAAATCAGCCAGCAAATGTTGGAACACGTCACCTGATGCTAAAATGTTAGCGTGTGCTAGCGGCCCAGATCCCCCAGCTGCTACTGAGTGACGGCTCGAAACCACGTGGAGGGACGCAGCGTCTAGCCTTGGCACCGAAACATTGATGGAAGAAAAACACCACCGCTGGTTCCGCATCCTCCAAAGTCGATTGCTGGGACGTTGTGAATGGCTAAACTCCGGGTAGCGAGCAGGACTTGATCCGCTTCCTCAGCCAAACTGCAGTGGTCGCCCGTTACAAGGCAGTTTGAGTTCGCTAATGCGGCGGGAGTTGGCGCAGGAACAGGAATCCATCAGAGCCCAACAGTAAAAGCATCTGGTCCATCAGATCCACCGCCGACCTGTCGCCCAAGCCCGGCAGGGACAATAGTCTGTCCGCTCTCTGCAGCGGAAAGGCTGAACCTCTTGGAGGAGGCATGCAAGCATCTTTCAATCTTGGAGAATGATGAAATACAGCAACCCTGGACCTACTGTGGATGCAGCTGCTCTACATTGATCTCCTAGCATCAGCCAGGTTTGAGTGTTGTGGTCATTGAGGAGCAGCCAGTGTCACATGCAATCCAGAACTGAACGTTTAGTAAGGGCTAAAACTGCAAGGATTTTGGGTGAAATCCATGCACCTGTTGAACACAAGGCCCCAGGCCTGGACAAGAGGATTGCCAATAACTGCTAGTTCCAACACCAGAGGCATTGGACTCGGGCATGCAGACCTTGCAAGGTCTGCTAAGCAGGGTAATGAGCAGGACTGCCTGTCAAGTCTGACAACTTGAGGTACTCCACATGGAGAAGCTCCACCATCTCACTGGTGACAACAAAGGCCATAATATTACAAAGTTCTCACAAGACAGTTTAAATTCCTTAAAAAGCCATTTATTTAGTCAGCTGGAAGCCACGTCACCTCTGGAACATGAGGACCTGCAAGACAAAGATGAGTCAGCCATTATAAGCACCAAAGTTCACATAGTAGGAAGGCAGCCTCACCAGACCCATGTTCAGAATCCACCCTTGCTTTGTTGAGATGTCTTGCCAGGGTATGGGAAGACTGGCTCCTGGGGGTGAAGTGGTTCTGTTTTGGTGTAGCGGGACTGGCTGAACAGGAAGCGGTTCTTGTTGTAGCGGGACCGAGACTTGTAAGCGTACACTTGATCCTCGTCACTTACAGGCGTGAAGACCGGCTCCTCCCCATCAGATGAGGTCCAGCTCTCCTCTGCAACCTGCTGTTGGCTGCCCGGCACACCAGACTGCCTCTTCTGGCCACCATGTTGTCCAGAACCAGAGGAGCCTGCATCACCAGCAGTGTTGGTGCTGTAAGATACTGGCCCAGAACCCCTAGCAGTGTTGGTGCTGTAAGATGCTGGTCCAGAACCCCTAGCAGTGTTGGTGCTGTAAGATGCTGGCCCAGAACCCCTAGCAGTGTTGGTGCTGTAAAGTGCTGGCCTAGAACCAAAGGAACCTGCACCCCCAGCAGTGTTGGTGCTGTAAGATGCTGGTCCAGAAACCCCAGCAGTGTTGGTGCTGTAAAGTGCTGGCCCAGAACCAGAAGGGCTAGCAGCTCCAGCAATTTTTGTGCCACTGCTGTAGTGAGAGCCTGGAGACCGGTAAGTGCCAGAACCACTTGCTTGTCCTCTGGGTTTCTCAGGAGTTGGCCTGGCTGGATCTTGGTTTGAAGTCAAGTACATCCATGTGGGGTCACTACCTGAGGAGATTTCAGCAATTGCAGTTACACTGCAAGTTCACATGCAACTGCTGTTGGGGATTTCAAGGCAGCTTACCTCCTTGAGGAGCACAGGTGATGCTTCCAATCAGTAGGAAAGAAGTCCACAACACCCTGTATACAGAGCAGGAATTATCAAAGTTCAGAACACATGCACTCAAAATGTGTAAGGTTGCCACCTCTTTCCAATATGAAGTCACTAGAGGTACAAATAACGTTTCATCCCAACCACCATTTTAAAGAAAATAAAAGCTAGAAGAGCAACACCTGTGTTCTGAAACCTGATGGCATTTTACTCACCTCATTATGAGGCAAATGAATAGACACCTTCACTGCTAGCCTAGCTGCAGCCCTTACAAATTGAGGGTAATGCAAGGTTCAGAGCACAGAGACAGTGATCTGATCCTGGAAGAGCTGCTTTTATATGATGTTCAGTGCAAAAGGAAGTGATTGCTCAGTGGTAACAGCTGCTACTGATTAATACAAAGCTGCAATTGAGTTCAAACAGTGGACTTGCACAACTTGTTTTTGATCTCATGGCACTTTGTTTGGTCCACTTAGATCTCTATTACGTCATGTAATCTTTGAGCCACAACAGTTTGCTTGTTTTGAATTATTATCACCTGTGTAATATTATCAGCGATTATATGTTTGGGCAGTGCCTAATGCTGTGGATCTGGGGTCGTTTGTAGAAAAGCTTGAAAGCTGTGATGGTCTCTTTGTGGTCAGGCTCAGTTATTTAGTTCTCCAGTACAGGAAAAAAGCCCTCAAATTAAAGAGGACTGGCTTACCTTGACCTCATAAACCAGAACAGGGGTCAAATAGTCTCATTCCCTTTCAAATGACCCTTACAGAACGTAATGACCTAAAATTATCCAAAGGTCTAGCACCGTAAGAGCCACTGGAAATATCAGAATAATAATGACATACACTTGGACCTTTTCCACCAACATACACGTTACACCCACATTTACAGCCACATACAGATTTACACCCAAATACACATTTATACCCACATACACATTTACACATGTACAGTGCACCCTGAGAACACCCAACCCCCCACAGTCCCACCGTGCTGCGCTCCGCCCCCAAAACCACCCAAGTCCAGTCCCCCCCACCAGCCTCCACCCAGCACCCCAAAATGACAGTGCTAGAGCAGAACCAGGAGGTCCCCGACCTGGTTGGCAGGCACAAAACACCAGACCAACACAAGCACCCAGACCCCTGACAGCCATACCCACGAGGCAACCCAGGCACCACCCACCTCTCCAGCCCCCGAGACCTCTCCACCACACAACAGAAGCACCCCTGCAACCCTGCATAGGCATACCCCCAGCAGGTAGTGCAGACATCCCAGCAGCGATGAAGAGCGATGGGAGGCACCAGAGCCAAACCCAGAGCATTGCCACCAAGGGCCTGAACACCCATGCCAGCATGGTGCCCCACGCCAACCCCCCAAAGTCCACATGGATCCCCAGACCCCCGCCCCACCACCATGCGGCACCAAATTTGGACCACTGATGGAACCCAAACAACCCTGGAACCAGACCACCATACAGAGGGACCTTGTAAAGCGAAGGAGATCCAACGTGACTCCACAAACACACCCCCTTAATAGTCATACTCTTATGTACAATCCTATTTACAGAGTCATCACACCACTGACTGAAGCACACGCTCTCTCCATGGTTGTTCCAATACTCCTGGTTCTGATGTTCAGGCTTCCCCTGTAATCATAATCCCCTCTATCAGTAAAGCGTTTCTGTATGTTATCTGGTAGTTGTTTCTGGCTTTATACATCAGCTGAGCTGTTTGAAGTTGTACCAGATCTGGAGGTTTTAGTGGACAGGGGTTTATAATCAGTGTGGTCTTGGAAACCTGCCTTATGAACCATTGCCAGTTCTTAACCCAGTCCTGAATGATTGTAGTAGATAAATCAGATTCCCCATATGTACTATAGCTTGTTTACTCGAACAAAAATAAAGCACCTGCAAACTAGTGTCGCTGTTCAGCAACATTTGCTTTTAGGATAAAAATTGTCATGTGCATTGTGTAGCACCAGCAAGCATCTTTCATGCAAGGAGGAACTTTATGAAATGCAGCATCCCTGGACCTCCTGTGGATGCAGCAGCGCTACAATGAATATTTGTTGCCATTTTGCAACATTCCAATCCTGGTTGAGTCACCCACATCTAATTACAGTTCCCTGGATGCTATAGCCAGGTTGATCTCCTAGCAGACGGGGTTTAGTGTTGTGGTAATGGAGCAGTCAGTGTCACATGCAATCCAGAACAACTGAACATTTGGTATTGGCTAAAACTGCAAATATTTTGCGGTGAAATCCATGCACCTTTTGAACACAAGGCCCCAGGCCTGGGCAAGTTAGGTCTGAGGATTGCCAATAACTGCTAGTTCCAACACATGGTCATTGGACTCGGGCATGCAGACCTTGCAAGGTCTGCTAAGCAGGTAACGTGCAGGACTGCCTGTCAAGTCTGACAACTTGAGGTACTCCACATGGAGAAGCTCCACCATCTCACTGGTGACAAACAAAGGCCAGATTACAAAGTTCTCACAAGACAGTTTAAATTCCTTAAAAAAGCCATTTATTCAGTCAGCTGGAAGCCGTGTCGCCTCTGGAACATGAGGACCTGAAAGACAAAGATGAGTCAGCCATTATAAGCACCAAAGTTCATAGTAGGAAGGCAGCCTCACCAGAACCATGTTCAGAATCCACCCTTGCTTTGTTGCGATGTCTTGCCAGGGTATGGGAAGACTTGGTCCCAGGGGTGACGCGGTTCTCTTTTGGTGTAGCCGGACTGGCTGAACCGGAAGCGGTTCTTGTTGTAGCGGGACCGAGACTTGTAAGCGTACACTTCATCCTCGTCATTTACAGGCGTGAAGACCGGCTCCTCCCCATCAGATGAGGTCCAGCTCTCCTCTGCAACCTGCTGTTGGCTGCCCGGCACACCAGACTGGCTCTTCTGGGCAACATGTTGTCCAGAACCAGAGGAGCCTGCACCCCCAGCAGTGTTGGTGCTGTAAGACGCTGGCCCAGAACCCCCAGCAGTGTTGGTGCTATAAGACGCTGGCCCAGATCCCCCAGCAGTGTTGGTGCTGTAAGACGCCGGCCCAGAACCCCTAGCAGTGTTGGTGCTATAAGATGCTGGCCCAGAACCCCCAGCAGTGTTGGTGCTGTAAAGTGCTGGCCCAGAACCCCCAGCAGTGTTGGTGCTGTAAAGTGCTGGCCTAGAACCAAAGGAACCCGCATCCCCAGCAGTGTTGGTCCTGTAAGATACTGGCCCAGAACCCGTAGCAGTGTTGGTGCTGTAAAGTGCTGGCCCATAACTTGAGCCTGCACCCGCAGCAGTGTTTGTGCTGTAAGATGCTGGCCCAGAAACCCTAGCAGTGTTGGTGCTGTAAGACGCTGGCCCAGAACCCCCAGCAGTGTTGGTGCTGTAAGATGCTGGCCCAGAACCAGAAGGGCTAGCAGCTCCAGCGATGTTCGTGCCAATGCTGTGGTGAGAGCCTGGAGACCAGTAAGTGCCAGAACCACTTGCTTGTCCTCTGGGTTTCTCAGGAGTTGGCCTGGCTGGATCTTGGTTTGAAGTCAAGTACATCCATGTGGAGTCACTACCTGAGGAGATTTCAGGAGTTGCAGTTACACTGCAAGTTCACATGCAACTGCTGTTGGGGATTTCAAGGCAGCTTACCTCCTTGAGGAGCACAGGTGATGCTTCCAATCAGTAGGAAAGAAGTCCACAACACCCTGTATACAGAGCAGGTATGATCAAAGTTCAGAACACATGCACTCAAAATGTGTAAGGCTGCCACCTCTTTCCAATATGAAGTCACTAGAGGTACAAATAACTTTTCATCCCAACCACCATTTTAAAGAAAATAAAAGTTAGCAGAGCAACACCTGTGTTCTGAAACCTGATGGCATTTTACTCACCTCATTATGAGGCAAATGAATACAGACACCTTCTCTGCTAGCCTAGCTGCAGCCCTTACAAATTGAGGGTAATGCAAGGTTCAGAGCACAGAGACAGTGATCTGATCCTGGAAGAGCTGCTTTTTTATGAGGTTCAGTGCAAAAGGAAGTGATTGCTCGGTGGTAACAGCTGCTACTGATTAATACAAAGCTGCAGTTGAGTTCAAACAGTGGACTTGCACAACTTGTTTTTGATCTTATGGCACTTTGTTTGGTCCACTTAGATCTCTATTACATCATGTAATCTTTGAGCCACAACAGTTTGCTTGTTTTAAATTATTATCACCTTTGTAATATTGTCAGCGATTATATGTTTGTGCAGTGCCTGATGATGTGGATCTGGGGTCATTTGTAGAAAAGCTTGAAAGCTGTGATGGGTCTTGAGAACGGTCTATTTGTGGTCAGGCTCAGTTATTTAGTTCTGCAGTACAGGAAAAAAGCCCCCAAATTAAAGAGGACTGTCTTACCTTGACCTCATAAACCAAAACAGGGGTCAAATAGTCCCATTCCCTTTCAAATGACCCTTACAGAACGTAATGACCTAAAATTATCCAAAGGTCTAGCACCGTAAGAGCCGCTGGAAATATCAGAATAATAATGACATACACTTGGACCTTTTCCACCAACATACACGTTACACCCACATTTACACCCACATCTACAGCCACATACAGATTTACACCCAAATACACATTTATACCCACATACACACATGTACAGTGCACCCTGAGAACACCCAACCCCCCACAGTCCCACCGTGCTGCGCTCCGCCCCCAAAACCACCCAAGTCCAGTCCCCCCCACCAGCCTCCACCCAGCACCCCAAAATGACAGTGCTAGAGCAGAACCAGGAGGTCCCCGACCTGGTTGGCTGGCACAAAACACCAGACCAACACAAGCACCCAGACCCCTGACAGCCATACCCACGAGGCAACCCAGGCACCACCCACCTCTCCAGCCCCCGAGACCTCTCCACCACATAACAGAAGCACCCCTGCAACCCTGCATAGGCATACCCCCAGCAGGTAGTGCAGACATCCCAGCAGCGATGAAGAGCGATGGGAGGCACCAGAGCCAAACCCAGAGCATTGCCACCAAGGGCCTGAACACCCATGCCAGCATGGTGCCCCACGCCAACCCCCCAAAGTCCACATGGATACCCAGACCCCCGCCCCACCAAATTTGGACCACTGATGGAACCCAAACAACCCTGGAACCAGACCACCATACAGAGGGACCTTGTAAAGCGAAGGAGATCCAACGTGACTCCACAAACACACCCCCTTAATAGTCATACTCTTATGTACAATCCTATTTACAGAGTCTTCACACCACTGACTGAAGCACACGCTCTCTCCATGGTTGTTCCAACATTCCTGGTTCTGATGTTCAGGCTTCCCCTGTAATCATAATCCCCTCTATCAGTAAAGCGTTTCTGTATGTTATCTGGTAGTCGTTTCTGGCTTTATACATCAGCTGAGCTGTTTGACGTTGTACCAGATCTGGAGGTTTTAGTGGACAGGGGTTTATAATCAGTGTGGTCTTGGAAACCTACCTTATGAACCATTGGTGGGCATTCTTAACCCAGTCCTGAATGATAGTACATAAATCAGATTCCCCATATGTACTATAGCTTGTTTACTCGAACAAAAATAAAGCACCTGCAAACTAGTGTCGCTGTTCAGCAACATTTGCTTTTAGGATGAAAATTGTCATGTGCATTGTGTAGCACAAGCAAGCATCTTTCATGAAAGGAGGAACTTTATGAAATGCAGCATCCCTGGACCTCCTGTGGATGCAGCAGCGCTACAATGAATATTTGTTGCCGTTGTGCAACATTCCAATCCTGGTTGAGTCACCCACATGTAATTACAGTTCCCTGGATGCTATAGCCAGGTTGATCTCCTAGCAGACGGGGTTTAGTGTTGTGGTAATGGAGCAGTCAGTGTCACATGCAATCCAGAACAACTGAACATTTGGTATTGGCTAAAACTGCAAATATTTTGGGTGAAATCCATGCACCTTTTGAACACAAGGCCCCAGGCCTGGGCAAGTTAGGTCTGAGGATTGCCAATAACTGCTAGTTCCAACACATGGTCATTGGACTCGGGCATGCAGACCTTGCAAGGTCTGCTAAGCAGGTAACGTGCAGGACTGCCTGTCAAGTCTGACAACTTGGAGGTATTCCACATGGAGAAGCTCCACCATCTCACTGGTGACAAACAAAGGCCAGATTACAAAGTTCTCACAAGACAGTTTAAATTCCTTAAAAAAAGCCATTTATTCAGTCAGCTGGAAGCCGTGTCACCTCTGGAACATGAGGACCTGAAAGACAAAGATGAGTCAGCCATGATAAGCACCAAAGTTCACATAGTAGGAAGGCAGCCTCACCAGACCCATGTTCAGAATCCACCCTTGCTTTGTTAAGATGTCTTGACAGGGTATGGGAAGACTTGCTCCCAGGGGTGACGTGGTTCTCTTTTGGTGTAGCTGGACTGGCTGAACCGGAAGCGGTTCTTGTTGTAGCGGGACCGAGACTTGTAAGCGTACACTTCATCCTCGTCACTTACAGGCGTGAAGACCGGCTCCTCCCCATCAGATGAGGTCCAGCTCTCCTCTGCAACCTGCTGTTGGCTGCCCGGCACACCAGACTGGCTCTTCTGGGCAACATGTTGTCCAGAACCAGAGGAGCCTGCACCCCCAGCAGTGTTGGTGCTGTAAGACGCTGGCCCAGAAATCCTAGCAGTGTTGGTGCTGTAAGAGGCTGGCCCAGAACCCCCAGCAGTGTTGGTACTGTAAGACGCTGGCCCAGAACCCCCAGCAGTGTTGGTCCTGTAAGATGCTGGCCCAGAACCCCCAGCAGTGTTGGTGCTGTAAAGTGCTGGCCTAGAACCAAAGGAACCCGCATCCCCAGCAGTGTTGGTCCTGTAAGATACTGGCCCAGAACCCCCAGCAGTGTTGGTGCTGTAAAGTGCTGGCCCATAACTTGAGCCTGCACTCCCAGCAGTGTTTGTGCTGTAAGATGCTGGTCCAGAACCCCCAGCAGTGTTGGTGCTGTAAGACGCTGGCCCAGAACCCCTAGCAGTGTTGGTGCTATAAGATGCTGGTCCAGAACCCCCAGCAGTGTTGGTGCTGTAAAGTGCTGGCCCAGAACCCCCAGCAGTGTTGGTGCTGTAAAGTGCTGGCCTAGAACCAAAGGAATCCGCATCCCCAGCAGTGTTGGTCCTGTAAGATACTGGCCCAGAACCCCCAGCAGTGTTGGTGCTGAAAAGTGCTGGCCCATAACTTGAGCCTGCACCCCCAGCAGTGTTTGTGCTGTAAGATGCTGGTCCAGAACCCCCAGCAGTGTTGGTGCTGTAAAGTGCTGGTCCAGAACCCCTAACAATGTTGGTGCTGTAAGACGCTGGCCCAGAACCAGAAGGGCTAGCAGCTCCAGCGATGTTCGTACCCATGCTGTAGTGAGAGCCTGGAGACCAGTAAGTGCCAGAACCACTTGCTTGTCCTCTGGGTTTCTCAGGAGTTGGCCTGGCTGGATCTTGGTTTGAAGTCAAGTACATCCATGTGGAGTCACTACCTGAGGAGATTTCAGGAGTTGCAGTTACACTGCAAGTTCACATGCAACTGCTGTTGGGGATTTCAAGGCAGCTTACCTCCTTGAGGAGCACAGGTGATGCTTCCAATCAGTAGGAAAGAAGTCCAAAACACCCTGTATACAGAGCAGGAATGATCAAAGTTCAGAACACATGCACTCAACATGTGTAAGGTTGCCACCTCTTTCCAATATGAAGTCACTAGAGGTACAAAGACAACTTTTTATCCCAACAACCATTTTAAAGAAAATAAGTTAGAAGAGTAACACCAGCTTTATGAAACCTGATAGCATTTTACTCACCTCATTATGAGACAAATGAACACAGACACCTTCAATGCTAGCCTAGTTGCAGCCCTTACAAATTGAGGGTAATGCAAGGTTCAGATCTCAGGGACAATGATTTGATCCTGGAAGAGCTGCTTTTATATGATGTTCAGTGCAAAAGGAAGTGATTGCTCAGTGGTAACAGCTGCTACTGATTAATACAAAGCTGCAGTTGAGTTCAAACAGTGGACTTGCACGACTTGTTTTTGAACTCATGGGACTTTGTTTGGTCCACTCAGATCACTTTTAAGTCATATAAACTTTCAGCCACAACAGTTTGCTTATTTTAAATGATTATCACCTTTATAATATTGTCAGTGATTATATGTTTGTGCAGTGCCTGATGATGTGGATCTGGGGTCATTTGTAGAAAAGCTTGAAAGCTGTGATGGGTCTTGAGAACAGTCTCTTTGTTTTATTTAAAAGACAACTTTACATAACCGGTTCTTTGCTGCAAATTGTGTTTTAATGTTTGTCTGTTCAGATACAGTTATGGGATATTTTAGGATCTGCCTTTTATCTCGAGTAGTCGTCCCACGTCATGGCAACAGAGATCTCCGACCTGTCAGGAGTTCCCGCTGAAAGCATCATGTTGGTCTGAACCGGAGCAGCTGGGTCCAGATCGGGGCAATGATCCAGAAGGATTCTCTTGGTGACCTAAACCAGCTGATGTTCCAGTCTTTTTTTTTTTTTTTTTTCCTTGTCTGCACACATATTAATGATTGATACCATGACGGTAGAAACCAAAAGCATATATAAGTGCATTATTACTATAATTAATATGTATACATATATATACGCATACATATGCGTACACATACATAAATATACACATACAAACCCAGTGATTTTTTTTTGTGGGGGGGAGGAGGGGGGGGGGGGGGGGGGGGTTGACGACATCCACTGCCAATCCAGGAAGCAGGAACACACGGAGACACACGTCAAGCACTGGAAATCTGCAACAAAAAACCACAAACAGAACACGAAACCGGCACAGAGCCAACCAAAACAACAACAGCAATCTTGAGATCTGATCGCAGTCTGAGCTAAGCTACCGCTACCGCTACCTAACCCCAAAAACTAGAGAGCCAGCATGCAGGTGCAGGCTGTGTGTGTGTGTGTGTGTGTGTGTGTGTGTGTGTGTGTGTGTGTGTGTGTGTGTGTGTGTGTGTGTGTGTGTGTGTGTGTGTGTGTGTGTGTAATAAACCAAACAAAGCTCTACCTGAAGTGTATCTATAGTGGGGGAGGTGGGGGAGCAACCCCGCCACCCGCGAGACCAGAGGCCGACACGGAAGAGCCCGGAACCCAGGCCACCGGCAACCCCACAGAGGGGAGAAGCAGGAGGGAGGCAACCCACCGCCTGCGAGGCCCCCCCCCCCCCGGCAGCGGCCGAGGGGGTCCGCGGGCGGGGCCCCCACGGCGCGGGAAGAAGCAGCCAGGGATCCCGCGGCGGCGGAACGCGACCCAGGCAATCCCCGGCCACCCGGTCCGGGCCGGACACGCGGCCAGGAGGCCCTCACCCTTCAGGCCAACGACCCCCACCCGGCAGGGGGCCAGCCTGCCCGGAGAGACAGAGCCGCCCCGGCCGCCGACGCGGGCAGGCGCACCCCCCCCCCACGAAAGTGGCCCTCCAAGACCAGAGGGGCGCCCCGCCACAGAGTGTCTCCTGCATGCGTCTCCTGCGAACGCCTTTGGACTGACCTGGAGCTGAATGAAGCCCAGCTGCAGTGCCCATGCATTCCCCTCATCCACACTGAGATGAGGAGACCAGGGGCCTCATGTACAAAGAGTGCGGCGCACAAAAAACGTGCATACGCCACTTTCTACACCCACGGTTGGATGTTAAAAAAGTGATTTGAACGTGGAAAGTTGCGGTCTTTCACGCACAAATCCAGTCTGGCGTACGCACTTTTCTGAGGTTTTGTCCATTGCTGACACTCTGGCTGCACTTCCTGAGAGTCCTCAGCAGATACAAGCTGGACTCCAACCTGCAGCTGACCTTCTACCGCTCATCCATCCAGAGCCTGCTCACGTACTGCATTACAGTCTGGTAGCTGCACTGCTGCGGACAGAGGAAGGCTCCAGAGGGTGGTGAAAGCAGCGCAGAAGATCATCGGCTGCCCCCTCCCCACCCGACGGACATTTACACCTCCCGCTGCCTCAGCAGAGCCACTAACATCATTAAAGACAGCTCTGACCTGTTTGACCTGCTGCCTTCAGGAAGACGCTACAGAGTCATCAGGTCCAAAACTAACAGACTTAAAAACAGCTTTTTCCCCAAAGCCATAACCGCCCTGAATAAAACGTGAATGTCTTCGTTACTGTTTTTTACCGTGCAATACTTCTCCCGGACTATCTGTGAAATATTCCACTACATGTGTAACTATATACTATCATCTGTAAATAGAATTTCAGGTCTTCACTACTCAAATGCACCTTAACCTTTTTTTATATTTTTTGTATATTATTTATATTTCTTATATTCTTATATTTCTTATTGTTTGCACTATTGTTCTTATTTGTCTTGCACTGGAGAGGTGATGCTGCTTTCAATCTCACTGTACCCAGGTACACTGACAATAAAGTATTCTATTCTATTCTACAGGGTCTTAAAAGCATTGAATTTATGAATTTGGAAATGATACCTTAAAAAGACTTGAAAGTATGTCTGTCCCTGGTGATTGTCCAATCACCAGGGACAGACAGACTTCTGAGAAGTTGATCAGCTCCAACCTCCCATCTATACCAAACCTGTAGCTTTACCTCCAGGACTTTTGGCCGTGCAGGTCAGTTTGCGGCAGACCCTGCTCACAGTGGACACAGTCTGTTCAACCCCCTCCCTCATGCAGGACGATACGGCCCATCTGGACCAGAACCTCCCACCACAAGAACAGCTTCTTCCCCTCAGACATCAGACCCATGAATGACAGTAAATAACTTTACACAGCCACCTTAGAAACCTGCTAGTTTTTTTTGCAAATGTATATATTTTCACACCTAGTAGGCTATATTTATTTTATATTTACCTTCATATTTAATCCTGCATGCACTCCTAATTATTTTAGTTTTTTTCTAATTTAATTAGATTTCTATTCTTTTTACTTTTCCCATTATTTTATGTTATGTTTGCACCATCACATCAGAGCAGTTTCCTAATCTGTGATGTCACCGACACTGATTTACATTAGGCAGTATTTCTGGTTTCTCTACAGGTTTTACATGTTTTGGAAACTGCAGTAGTCCTATAAAAGGTATTATTTTTTTTAATTTTTTTAAAAATTTTTATTGAACACAATTTATAAACAAGAACACATTTACACAAACTGCTAGTAGAGGAAATACAATATAAGTAAATCGAACATATTTTGGGAGGTA
Source organism: Cololabis saira (assembly GCF_033807715.1). Lineage (NCBI taxonomy): Eukaryota > Metazoa > Chordata > Actinopteri > Beloniformes > Belonidae > Cololabis > Cololabis saira. Next base: position 30,151,048 of record NC_084609.1, read on the forward strand.
TCAAGAACAAGTGACACATACACAAACAATGAGGTAAACTAGTAAAATTAATAACAAAAAAACAGTAAGGCATTTTTAGGCAAATAGCATCGACATTTCAGAAAGAGATTAAAATAAAAGATACTTTGATATATCGGCTAATCATTTTTTTGCAGTTATTTGACTTAATTTTTTTTATAGAGACAAAAAAACGTTTGAAATCATTTAAAAAACATTGGAAAGAGGGCTTCATTTTTCTCCACTTACAACAGTGTATATGATATTTAGCCAGTAAAAGAATTACATTAACCGAGAGGGACACAAAAGGTATTATAAAGCTACATCATTTCCAGAATCCGCCATGTGGTGGCGGTAGAGCGCCAAAGGCAGCAGGAATTAAACCGCAGAAGAAGAAGAGAACTACGTCATCGGCGGAGTTGTCAACATGGAGGACTGCAGCGGAGACTCTCTCCTGAAAGATGGTAAAGTTCCCATTAAACTCTGGTCTGGCTCGTAGACGATTAGAGATCCGTGTCAGAAACCAGCTGCATGGCAGGCTGTGTTTGTTACGGGTCTGCTGGGTTTGTAGAACATGATTATCAGGGAAATGACAGCTCAGATCCGGGAAACACTGGAGACGAATCCGGGACCACAGGTCCTGTTTTAAAGGGAACCTTTTAAGCATTCATTCAAGCTAAGATGTGAATCTTTCTGACCAACATAGAGGTCACTGCAGCTCTTTAAACTATAAACAACACACATTTTTACACAGTTTTCCCCTAAATGATATACTATCTTTTAGCCCTGTGTCTGTGACTCATAGGACCATACGGATACAGGAAATGTATCACATCTTAGCTTGAATGAATGCTTAAAAGGTCCCCTTTAAAATGATACCAAAGACAATATAGTGAAACATTGACAGATTTCCTCAGTCTAAACCAGGATATGCACCAGCATCTAAAATGTAATTTTCTGAACTTCATGAGCTGATAACTATGATCCAGCTGTCAGAGTTTGGTGGAGGTTGTGAGAGTTTGGTGGAGGTTGTGAGAGTTTGGTGGAGGTAGTGAGAGTTTGGTGGAGGTTGTGAGAGTTTGGTGGAGGTTGTGAGAGTTTGGTGGAGGTTGTGAGAGTTTGGTGGAGGTTGTGAGAGTTTGGTGGAGGTAGTGAGAGTTTGGTGGAGGTAGTGAGAGTTTGGTGGAGGTTGTGAGAGTTTGGTGGAGGTTGTGAGAGTTTGGTGGAGGTTGTGAGAGTTTGGTGGAGGTTGTGAGAGTTTGGTGGAGGTTGTGAGAGTTTGGTGGAGGTTGTGAGAGTTTGGTGGAGGTTGTGAGAGTTTGGTGAAGGTTGTCAGAGTTTGGTGGAGGTTGTCAGAGTTGGTGGAGGTTGTCAGAGTTGGTGGAGGTTGTCAGAGTTTGGTGGAGGTTGTGAGAGTTTGGTGAAGGTTGTCAGAGTTTGGTGGAGGTTGTCAGAGTTTGGTGGAGGTTGTGAGAGTTGGTGGAGATTGTCAAGGCTCTGGGAGGCTGTTGGAGGTGCATGGTGATTTGTGGAGGTTGTATAGGTTTGGTGGAATCGGCCTAAGCACGCTTCTGTCTTTCAGACTGTTACAGGGATTTCCTGGCAGACGAGTTTGACGTCAAAACGTACACCGCTCACGTCATCCACCACGCCGTCATCGCCGAGCAGCTGGCCAAGCTCGCGCAGGGCATCAGCCAACTGGACAAAGAGCTGCATGGACAGGTACGTGACGTCACATGGGACTGACTGTTTCACAGCCCAGCTGTGGGATTGATAGTGAGACAGGTGAAACGGGTTCCTCCGGACTCTAGTGGATCTGGGTTCTTCTGGACTCTGGTGGATCCGGGTTCCTCCAGACTCTGAAAGGTGGCGACATAAACGTCCTCCTCTGATAGATGAAACTGTCTTATGTTGAGAGGACAACCCGTCTTTGCTTCCCTGGCTGGTTCAGACATCTTCCATCCTCCTAGACGGTTTTCCAACACGTGACACCTACTGTACACGGCCTCGGAACACCTTCTCACATCTATCACTTCATTGCATTGAAAAGTGAGTCTCCACCCTGGAAGCTGTAGTAAAAGAGCTGTTTGTTATTCCAGGTGGTGGAGAGACATGAAGACCTGCTGGCTCAGGCTACGGGGATCGAGTCCCTTGAAGGTGAGGAACCACGCTCCTGCAGCTCTAGTTCAGAAGCAGTGCTGGCAGGAACACCAGCTCCATATGTAGGCCTGTGTTGAAAAAATCAATTTTCCGATTCTAAATCGATTCTCATATTAATTCATAAATGTCGATTCATATGTCTAAACATCGATTTTTTTAAATTTTTTAATTTTTATTTATTTATTTATTTTTTCATCATTACATTTTCGCCCAGTGAACTTTAATCCCAGTAGTCACATCATTTAATTCACATATGCGCGTGGTGTGAAATATTCAAACAATGAACATGGCGTCAAAGAGTAGCGGTGGCATAAAGTGCTGGGGCCTCATTTATAAAAGAGTGTGTAGGATTCATACTAAAAGTGTACGTGCGCTCAAAAGCCGAAAATGGCGTGCGCACAAAAAAAATCCTGATTTATAAAACCGTGTGCACGCACATCTGCACGCAATGTTGTCTTTATAAATCACAGTCCAGCTGGAAGGTTGCGCAGGTGAATTCGCCTCATATCCCGCCCTCTACACGTCCACTTTCTACCATAAATGGTCTATGCAAACTACCTTATGACTGTATTTGCATATAAATGAACCTGCTGAGCATGCACAGCGCCACCTGCAGTCTGTTTCTGCTCTGCGTCAGGATGAATGAGACGTGTTGAGACGGTGTTCTGCCGAGGTGTCCTACCTCGGCAGAACACTACCGTACGATCCCCGTTTCTTTTATCTCAGTTTCTTTTTTTTCAAAGGCTTTTTCATGCAAATAGACGATTTAACAGCAGGAAGTCAGAATGTGCTTCCCAAAGACATCAACATTTATCTATGTAGAAGCGTGATCTGACGGGGTATTTTCATCTGTCAAATCATCCTACCTGCCAATATCTATGTGGAAGCGTGATTTGACGGGGCAGGTACGGGGCAGGGCAGCTTCCCCAGAAAATACTTGCTGTTTGAGCCTGCGTTAATGTTTGGTCGCACAGACAACCAGCTGCGTTTTAAACAGACCTTGTTCGCGCACCACATGAGGAGAACGCGTCGTACTGTAATACACAATTGCGATTCCACCTAATACAGACGTCGCCGTTAAAGTACATGATCATTCTTCAAACGTGTCCTTTCATGTCCAGTCAACTGTGTGCTGGCAAAACCTGCAGATCATTGAATCGCCAGCCACGTTACACACGGACACGGACACACTCAGACACAGTCATACACGCTCATACACACTCATACACACTCACACACACCCCCACCTGTGCACAACCAGTGTTCAGTGCTTTGGATATTTCAGCTTAAATTTCAAAATGTTATATTAGTTCAATGAAGTTCATATTATCTATATTTACTATAGATTGTTTGGTTTATTCTGTTATCTGACACAGTTTGTCATGACATTCCTGAAAAATGCCTGGTGCTTCATGGCAAGCTGTGTTTCTGGTGACAGAATAAATCAGACAAGCTAAAATTATTTGTTTACTGCATGAGTTGTTGCAATTTCTTCTTTTTTTGCACTTTAAATGGATATTGAAAGGCCTGTTTGAGTTATTTATTTCTTAGTTATTTCACAATAATTATTGTGAAATTATTATTTCACTAGTTATTTTACCATCATAATTCAGGCAACAGCTCAAAAAACATTTTTAATAACACTAATCCACATCAATATCGGATCAGATCGAATCAAATGGTGATAATCGATTCTGAATCTTAAGAATCGTAATTGAATCGATTCTTGACATTTGAATCGATCCCCAGTTATATCCATATGATGATCAGAATTGATCGCTGTCAGACCTCCACAAACCTTGCTCTGTTTTTGGATGACTTTAATCTCCAGCTCAACTGTCTGCATTGTTGGGCTTAATCTCAGTTCCTGCATTTCACCAGCAGATGGAGCCAATGTGTGTGAAGTCTTGACAGAACTTTGTTGCCTTTTAGGGGTTCTCCAGATGATGCAGACGAGGATCAGTGCTCTGCAAGCTGCTGTTGACAGGTAAATCTAACCATTCAGACACTTCCTGAAATGATTGGTGCGAGCAGTACAGCTGCTGTGGAAGCTGCACAGTCTGGAGATGTGTGAACGTGAGAGGATGAACCCACACATTGTAGTGTTGGACTCTGCTCACAATAAAAGTCCTTCAGATGTGCAGAGTTTGGCTGGATGCAGTAATCAGGAGTTTGTTAGGCAAGGCAAGTTTATTTGTATAGCACAATTCAACACAAGGTAATTCAAAGTGCTTTACATCAACATTAAAAGTAGCAAGACACAATTAAACAGTAAATAACAAATACAATGAAATAAAATGATAAGAAAAGAGGTGAAATAATAAAAAGCACAAGTTTATAAAAAGTAAGGGCAGTAGAGTCCAGCAGGTTCATCTCCTTCTAAAATGGCAAGAATTACATTTCTATACGGTCAAAACCTACAAAGACCGGGTCAAATACAGTATTACAAAAGTAATCTGTAACCATTCGTACGGTGAATTAAACCAATTTCACAATTCTGTGCCACAATGCCTGTTTCAAGGTCTTATTTCACACAACTGACGAGAATTATAATCAAAGAGCTGGGGTTCTGTGGGTCGGCGGGCGTCTTTGTCATCTGTCTTCAAGCTCATCTTCACTCTTATCTTATCCTTTAGCATTGCGAAAGACGTTTACTTGTTTTATCTGTATATTATTGTAATCTGATTAGGCCTGTGATGAAAAAATAGATTTCCGATTCTAAATCGATTCTCATATTAATTCTTCAAAATCGATTCTTATGTCTAAAGATCGGTTTTTAATTTAAACATTTTTTTTTTTTCATCATTACATTTTCGCCCAGTGAACTTTAATCCCAGTAGTCGGACACAGTTTGTCATGACATTTCTGAAAAATGCCAGGTGCTTCATGGCAATATGTGTGCGTGGTGATTAGGAAAGCTAAAATTATTTGTTTACTGCATGAGTTGTTGCAATTTATTTCTTTTTTTGCACTTTAAATGGATATTGAAAGGCCTGTTTGAGTTATTTATTTCTTAGTTATTACACAATAATCATTGTGAAATTATTATTTCACTAGTTATTTTACAGTCATATAATTCAGGCAACAGCTCAAAAACATTTTAAGTAACACTAAACCAAATCAATAAGGGAATCAAATCAGATCGAATCAAATCCTGATAATCGATTATGAATCTTAAGAATCGGAATCGAATCGATTCTTGACACTTGAATCAATCCCCAGCCCTAAATCTGATCTCTCCTGATAGATGTTTTTCTAAATGTATTCTTGTGTCCAGTGGTCAACTGTTGTTAAAGTGCTATAAATAGGGTTGCTGTTGGTTAGTATGAGCTGATCAATGCCAGATCCCACCTGCTGGTTTTAAAGGGGCTGGTTTTGCTGCCAGATCATTTTAGATTGACTGTGTCCCTTTGAGCTGGGATCTGAACCGTGGTCCTGGTTAGGAGGAGCTTAACGCTGGAGGGTTTCCAGCCGAGTCCCAGCTGTGACGACATGAGCCATCTGAGCTCCCCAGTTCTGTCTTTGAAGAACCTGCTCCTGGTTTTGTTAGAGACCTGCAGGTTCTTCACATCAGATGCTGAATAAAATCTGTCTAATTCCCATGTGTATGACATCTCTGCAGGATCAGGACCAAGATCGTCGACCCCTACAACAAGATCGTGGCCCGGATCACGCAGTTAGCCCGGCTGCAGGTAACTGTTTCTGTGTCCTATCCCCTCCCTCCATGGTCACATGACTTGAAGCCCTGGTTCCTGTGAGCTTTCCTTCACATCGTCCTGGTTCAGACGGGAGCTCAGCTGCGCTGTCCCTGTGGAGCATAACAGAAACCTGCTGGTCCTCCACACTGTGTTGTCTTTCGGGACAAAGGCCGGTATACCGACCAAATAACTGCGGACGCTGCACCGATCCGTCTGTCAATCTCACGCTCCATCGTTCCCTCACTCGTGAACAAGACCCCGAGATACTTGAACTCCTCCACCTGAGGCAGGACTTCTCCACCCACCCGGAGAAGGCACGCCACCCTTTCCCGGTGGAGAACCATGGCCTCGGTTTTGGAGGTGCTGATTCTCATCCCTGCCGCGTTGCACTCGGCCTCAAACCGCCCCAGCACATGCTGAAGGTCCCGGTCCGATGAAGCCAACAGGACAACATCATCTGCAAAAAGCAGAGATGAAATCCTGAGGTTCCCAAACCGGATCCCCTCCGGCCCCTGGCTACGCCTAGAAATCCTGTCCATAAAATTATGAACAGGACCGGTGACAAAGGGCAGCCCTGCCGAAATCATTATTTTTTTCCCCTCTTTCTTCCTCACTCATTCATTGAGAGATTGGATATGATCAGTCCTTAAACGAAATCCACATCATCCCCCCCTTCTTTCAGATTTGAAAGTGTAGTGTTTTCCAGCATAGCAGGATTCCATGCATCTCTTCATGGGGGGTGGAGCTGCACAGGTGTGTAACAGGAATGTGTGGCGGTCCTGCAGGTGGCGTGTGACCTGCTGCGGAGAATCATCCGTATCCTGTACCTGAGTAAGAGGCTGCAGGGGCAACTGCAGGGGGGCAGCAGGGAGATCACCAAGGCTGCTCAGAGCCTCAACGAGCTGGGTAAGGACCATCTGCACACATCTGCACACATCTGCACTACATCTGCACACATCTGCACTACATCTGCACTACATCTGCACACATCTGCACACATCTGTACACATCTGTAGTACACATCTGTAGCACACATCTGCACACATCTGCACACACCTGCACACATCTGCAGCACATCTGCAGCACATCCACCACAGGCTCCTCTTTTATCAACCATCTTCAGGTTCTCACATATCAGCCAGGTTCTCTGAGAAACACGTCCAAATAACATTTACTTCCATTCCTCAAATCATGTCATGCTTTTTTTTTTCCTTCAACAATTTAACGCTGTTGTTGAGATTCTGCTCCCAGATTAGGTCTTCACAATGTTTTTTGTCTTTGTTTCGTAGTCTGCGTTTTTTTAGTTTGGTGTTTTAGAACGTCATGCTTCAGTGTACAGTAATCCCTGGCTATAACGCGGTTCACCTTTCACGTCTCGCTGCTTCACGGATTTGAATTGTGCATCCTGTTCTACATTCTGATTGGCTAAACAGTCTCCCCGCTTCTTCACTTCCTGTGTCAATGAATAACGTTGGTCGCTTAGCAACAATGCTGAGAACGGCCAATGAGCTTCAGCAGCAGCTCAAGAACGGGAACTTGGATGAATCGTTCATTACAGTCTCAGATATAATCCATGGTGGCATGTCGGGTTATAAGAATCAACGACCCATAACTATTTTCTTCTCTTGAAAAAATACACCTGCACCGCGGCTTTAGAAGAAAAAGACGCTACAGAGCGAGTCAGGATGCAGCAGCATCAGAAGAGCAGTGAATACGCGCCAGTCACAATTTGTCCTACTGTACTTATTGTATTTTTTCTAACTTTTCATTTTCTCCCGTTCTAATCCAATCAATCGGGTCGCGGTGGGGCGGGGCTGATCTCCGCAATTTGAAACCTTGTAAAAGGTGCTACTTCGCTGATTTCACTTATCACAGGTTCTTTTTGGAAGGTAACCCTTGCGAAAAATGAGGGATTACTGTATATATAAAATGAAAAGGAGTGGACCAAGGACAGGCCCTAGGGGAACACCACAGGTGACAGGAAGGAGCTGGGACTTGGCGTCCCCCATGTTTGACAGATTCCATCCTGCTAGACGGGTAGGATGTGAACCAGTCCAAAGCAGTGCATATCCACCGATGTCATAGTGGAGCTGGTTTCATAAAATCTGGTGAACTAGTAGTAGAGTAAGGGAAGGAGAACCAGCATACCAGAAACAGATTGTGTAGTTGTAATTGGTCCTGAAGCTGAGTGCCAACCGCTTTTTCCAGCACTTTTGAGAAAAATGGGAAAAAGTATAAGATGTGTTTCCATTAGCAAGGATTTGAAGTAAACCCAGAGACAAGAACCTCTAACAGGGCTGACCGTCTCCTCGCCGCCATCCATTACACTGTAGCGCCACACAAGAACCGTTGATTCGACCAATAGCACAGCCGACCACAAGATGGTGATGATGTGCAGTTTTGCTGTTCACACACGGCCAGCAGCATAAAAGTAGACACAAAAGAATAATGGAATTAAAGGGAAAGTTCGGCTTTTTACAACCTGGACCTTATTTCTGGCATTTTTTATGGTCGTATACTCACCCAGGCAAGTTTGGTGTCATTTGGAGTCCTTCGGAAGATATTAGGGGGTTTTTTGCGAGCCGCTTCTCCATATAACGGTAGCGCCTGGGGCACAGAGGGACACAGACGATGCAGCATCTAAATAACACATGATTGCCGCGAAACTCTTCATTTCTTTTATGAATCACTAGATCTGCTTCCAGGACCTGTTGTAACATTGCGGCGCTGTCTGTGTAATAAATAAATCCGTTTGTAAACAAGACCTCTGAACTCATGACGTCATCTCTGTGCGCGCACTCTGTCCTCCGTTCAGTGAGCTCTTCAGCCGTATACTCTGGCTCAAAACGGTAAGGACGTCCATCATATTCAAAGTCGTCGTCCACAACCTCAGAATTTGACAAATATTCAGACATGTTTCAAATAACTAACAGTAAACTAACAGTAGTGAACGCTGTACACAGAGCTGTGTCTGCTGTGTCCCGCTGTGCCCCGTTCACTACCGTTATATGGAGAAGCGGCTCGCAAAAAAACCCCTAATATCTTCCGAAGGACTCCAAATGACACCAAACTTGCCTGGGTGAGTATACGACCATAAAAAATGCCAGAAATAAGGTCCAGGTTGTAAAAAACCAAACTTTCCCTTTAAGGATAAAAGAAGAAGCTACTTGTGTTTTTGTTTGTTTTTTAACTAAGGGTGTAACAATATATCGTGCCACGAAATTTCGCGATACAAAAACATCACGATACGTGTCGTGGAGGTGACAAACTGTATTGCGATATTGGGTTATTAATATTAATCTATTGTGTTGACTTGTAACGCGCAGTGTATTTGTGCCGACCGCGCCTCGACCCGCGGACCAAAGTCTTACTCCGCTAAGAAGAAACTACCGTATTTTCTGGACTATAAGCCGCTACTTTTTTCATAGGTTTTCAACCATGCAGCTTATACAAAGGTGCAGCTATTCCGTGGATTTTTCTTCCTAAATAAAAACTAAGACAAAATAAATGCAAAGAAGAAGACGCTACTTCTTCTTTAGCAGATAGAAGTAGAAGCAGATTTCAAACGGATAAATAGATAAATAAATAGCGGTTATTTTCTCTTGGTTCTGTCCCGTTTTAATCAGCAAAGTTGCTGCCGTGTTAAAAGACACTGTTAGGAAAGGATCTATTTAGGTACAAACATGTACATCATTTACAGTCAAAATCCTTCTGTACATGTAGTAAATATCTAATCTAACAACATAAATATCTGCGGCTTGCATCTTTTTTTTTTTTTAAATAGAGCGGATGCGGCTTGTATGCAGGTGCGGTTTATAGTCCAGAAAATACGGGTAGTACCGTTTTGCGTCCCGATCACGGGACGGAGAGTTAAGCCTTACCTTATTAAATTTTAGAACATCAACACAGCAGCTAGTGCCGTACTGTGGCGTATCACTCCGCCCAATCTAAAACAGACTAATCACTACAGATAAACTGACTAGTGTCATTATAGTCTCTGATTTACATCAGAATATAAACAATATATTTATAAAATAATGAACCCTGAATTACCAAAATAACCTTCTTAACAAAAATAAATCTCCTCTTACACTTATAAGGTGAGCATGCCATGAATCAATCTTTTTATGATGTAAAATTGTATGTATTTATTTACTTTTATTTATTTAATTTTAGTTGTTAAATTTCTGGAAAAGAAAAAAGTCAGATCATACATGAGAGAAACTATTCAGTTTGTGGCAAAATATTTGTACTTGTATGAAACTGAGGATGCATAATGCAAACCTGACATTTACTTTTAGTTCAGTTTGTGGAAAATGGTTGTCCTGGCTTTCTCTTTAAAACTTAAACAGTTATAAAGCATTACAAACTGTAACAATAGGACAAACACACAGCATTGTTTTGTATTTTGTGTCTTTCAAATAAAAGACAATTTTTTCCAGTCATATGTTCCTCATTCAAGGTTGTTAAAAAATACTGCTATAATATCGTATCGTTATCGTGACCTCAATATCGTGTATCGTACTGTATCGTGAGATTAGTGTATCGTTACACCCCTATTTTTAACATACACTGGTGGAAGTGAAGAAAACCCCCGCATGACCTCTGCATTGGTGTAACACACCAGCAGGCTGTCTCCGGTACTGCGGCTGTCTCTGGTACTACAGCTGTCGACTGTACTACAGTTGTCTTTGATGTGTTGCTGGTTTTCAGGGAGCCTCAGGCAGGTTTTAATGGCAGTGAAGCAGTTGTTTATGTCAGGCCGTCGGTGTTACTGAGCGCCGAAGACAGAAACGGCATGTTCATTTGCAGGAACACTGTAAAACATGCAGCTCTGTCACCTCCTCAGCTCTGCTTTGTTTCTTCACTTCCTGCAAAAACATGTTTACAGCAGCCGTCACGCTTCATCATCCACGTTCTTCATCCAACACCCCTCTGCTGCTTGTCGCCGGCCGACAGCCAGCGTGACGCTGTCTGTAAGCTGGAGAAAACTCAATGAACCAAAGACATGTTCACAGGAAGGGACAACCTGTGGTTTTCACTACTATCACCCACCTGGAAGTAAAGGAAACTGCAGTGGACCTCTAGGGTCTGGATCCAGACCTGCGGTTCCTCTTCTGACCACTAGGGGCTGAATCCAGACCTGCGGTTCTTATGGAGGCAGTTTTTGTCAGATAAAATGATATTAAACCAGCTGCTCGTGGCTCCAGCTGACTTTTCAGCAGCGACGAGACAAACAAACAAAAAAAAGCAGCGCTGCTTGAAGCTTCTCTTGATCTCATTTTTTACCTTGATATGGAACACAAGCCACAGACCCAGCAGCACATCTATCGTCTCCTCCAGGTTCTACATCTTTAGTGTTGTTGTCAAATACGTCACAGCAGCTTCACTACAACTTCCTACTTCTGCTCCAGGTGCTGAATTGTTATGGAAAAGAAACCAGGCTGAGTTGAGTTGAGTAGAGCCGAGTAGGTGCTAGTGGAAAAACGCCATATGAGGGTTTTACAAGTGGCCCCAGGCTCTCCCATGTTGCCCTGACCTCCTGTGGTCAGAATCATTGACCCGGAACACTGATGGCCAGGTCGGTGTGGTGGTAGATCTGCCGTGTGACCCTCTGCTATCATCAGAGAGGTGATATTGAGGCCTTCATAGTGTCTGCCAGCAGTTATCTCTCAGCCACTCGGACTTATCTGAACCAGCACGCACTTCCACTTCACACATCACACACGTGCATGAACATGTGTATGCACAAGCAAATTCCTGCAACTTACAGAGAAGCTTCGGTAGAGCCAGGCTTCCTTTGAAGAGCTAATACAGAAACAGCATAAATCATGACATTTCGTCTGCACAAAATGTAGTTGAGTTCTGGAATGTCTTTCATCGTACAATCCAGCCTTTCTTCAACATCCACATTTTGCATGTGTCCAGCTGTTTTATGGTGTGTAGCGTTTGACTTACGGTGCAATAACATCAGTGACCCATGCTGTTCATTTACTTATTTATTACAAATTCGGACAAATAAATATAATACAGAAACATCTGGGGCTGAAGTACACAACCAGAGAACAAATATTATATTCTCATATTCACATATTCTCAGGTACTGGTGTGACTGAACCGTCTTTGACAACATTGTACAACATCCCACAATCAAACAAGGTTGGCGCCTGACCTTGCCAACTGGTTGAAGATTAATTGCAGAGCGCTGGTTGCCCAACAGTTCTCATTATGATGCTTGTCAGTGTATTGTTGAGAGATTGTTTCGTTGATAAAATCTGATCAAATGTGGTACTATGTGAATGAATCACTGTCAGACCCCCCCCAACTCCCTCAAAAATCACCCATGAGTCATTTAATGTGAACACCATGACCAATTTAAGACTCGTTTAGCACAGCCATCTGATGATGCTGGAAGTCCTGTAGTCTGAAAGCAGCCCAGCATGAATGCTCTTCATGGTTTAATGGGACCTTGTCCTAGCGCTTGAATGCTACATTTTTTTTCTTCACCCTAATGTCTCCTAGCCCTTTGGTAAACTAATTCTATGGATTCCTCCACAAACAAAGGTTTGGAGCCATCTTCCTCGTCAATCTGTCATTGGACCCCTCTGAGTGGAAAGCCTGTATTTCACATTGGTACAGTTAGGTTAATCCTCTGTTGGTCTCTCTGGAGTAACCATTTCCAACACTTCCAACAAATGAACGGTAGGTGATGTAAGCTTTTGAGCTTCCTGTGACGGCAGCGTGGGCTCAGAGTAAAGTCATTGATCCTTCACATTGAAAGATGAAGAGGTGGGTTGGACTTCTGGTCAGGACAGACAGCTCCCACTGGAAGTAGGCCTCAGAGAAAACCCAGAACTGGATAGAGAGATCATTTCTGTCAGCTGACAATGCAAGATCTGGGGGTCTGGGGATCTCTGCTTAGGCAGTTGCCCCAAAACCCGGTCCTGGATAAGTATTCTGTCACTCTCCATCCTGAGGGCACAAACATTTTTGTCTGGCTTCCGTGTCCTCAAAGGTGACCTTCTTGTTCCTCCGGGGTTCAATCCAGGAGTTATGTATGACCACGTTGTTTGGTGAGGGTTCAGCTTCCAAAACAGACACTATCCTTTTCTTCATCTTGCTCTTGATGACCGTTTGGAGCTTCTGCCGAGTGAAGGCATAGAGGAGTGGGTGAAAGATTGTGGTCCCGTAGGCCATGACCAGCAAGGCCAGGCGAAGGCGGACCATCAGATCACTTGGTCCAGTGCTGAGAATGATGGTGTTCAGCACTGTTATTGGACTCCAGCAGAGAAGGAAGGTGGAGACGATGAGAAAAGACATCCTGAAGACCCGTCTCTGCCTCTCCCTTCTCTCCCGATGACGCTTCACTGCCCGTCGTAATGCAATGATGACAGACACTGATGCACACATGCCTAAAGGTGGGTTTGCAGCTGCCCGGACCCCCGTGCTGCTCTGGGTAGGCTCCGTAGACTCCGGTTGTGTGGTGGTGGTCAGAGACATGGTGTTGCTGCTCTTCGGCTTCTTTTTGGGGAGGCTATGTTGGAAGCGTGTTCCAAAGCGGATGTTTAATGCCTGAAGGATCTTGTAGTACGTGAGCAGCATCACCACAGCTGTGAAGAAGAATATAGGGATCTGTGCAAGCAGGTGATAGTACAGACCCGGCTCTGTGTAATATTCATTCGTATGAATCAGCGGCACCTCTGTGGTCTGGTTCAGGTCAGTACCAGAGCCCATGAAGAAGCCCACCTCCACGAACGGAACCAGGAAACTGAGAAAGGACAAAGTCCAGATGGATCCCAGCACCGCCACGGCTTGTCCCATAGTAAGAACACGGTTGGCAGGCCGTACTGAGATGTCGTAACGGTCCATGGTGATGGCCAGCACGTTGGTACCAGTGGCCACGCTAACAAAGGAGACGCAGGCCTCGTGGAAACAGCAGATCATGGCCGTTCTTGCCGCTGATGGAAGAAGTACCATCACTGCTGTCAATGGGATGCAGCACACACACACCTGGAGACGGAAGAGGAATCTGTCAGGATACACCACTAGACATTTTTCTTCTGTAATTTCGTACTCCACAATTACATAAACTGGAGCGTGAGTGTTGTTTTCAGGAATGCTCATGTTGAGTTAATGTTTGCCAGCACTGAGCGATGGACCTGAGTTAGAAGAATGTTCTGGTGCTGCCCCTCTCTTGTGGGGTTCCTCAAGGTTCCATTTGTGACCCCTTGTAATTGTCATGGTACAAGAGTCTTAGACACCCTAGTCTTCTTTTATCAGAGTTGTAATGACCGGTCATGTTTATTTTAAAGTCTCTTCATTAAGATAGAAACAGAATATCCAGGAATAATAACAATAATAATTATACATAAACACTTTTTATGCACTTATATATATTTTTTCTTAAACTAGGAAGGTGACGGTTGCAAGACCTGGATTTTTTTTTTTTTTTTTTTTTAATGCCTTTGCAGCTAAAGTTGACATGTAGAGATCTTTTGACACTGGTGTTGGATTAATGACCCACATTGCTAAATTACGCTGGATGCTGGGGCAACGAAATCGGATGGATGTTTTTCTTTTCTTTTTCTGTGAATATTTCCGTCATGTTACCTCGTGAAGATCAGGACTTGGTGTTGGACTGTAAATAGAACTGGTTATGGACATTGTCAGTTTGGACATGGAAAGGGTTTTGATCTTTTTGTGTTTTATTTTTTTTTAGAACAAATTAAGAATTAATTGGTTTAAGTCGTGTTAAACTCAGATTGCGGGTCACTTCCTTTTCCTTTTGGAATTTTTTTTTTATAATGCTCAAAGAACCCTGTCACATGGAACAAATTATGAACTGCGTTATTTATTTTATAATGTTGGACCACTGCAGCTGTCATAACTCTCTGAAGGACCAGAAGAACTGGGTTTTAGAAGTTTAGAAGTAGTTTATTTGGTCAATCAGTTTCCATTGATAAATACATTGCATTTCATGTCCTTTTGTAGGAAAGAAATAATAAAAAAAGAAGTAAGGAATAAACCGACCAAAAGGTGTAGCTGAAGCCTAAGCTTATTGTTCCTTCCCTTTTTAACTTTGTTTACTTCATAGTACTACTACTGTACTAATACAACAAGGACAAACAATCTACAACAACAACAAAAAACAGCAAAGTAAACACACATGCAAAACAAGAAGGAAGACAAACGTAAATATGACAGAAAAATCAAGTAAAAAAAAAAAACAGAAGACTGATCTAAGAAAAACAACTAACAGAGAAAGTAAATCTCTGATCTCTGGAAAGCGTCTAGAGACAACATCTGTTGTATTAGACGCTATATAAATAAAATTGAATTGAATTAAATAATCAATGCTTAGAGGAAACAAAAACAGTCTCTAGAAGAGTGAAAACAAAAGGAAACCAAAGACCAATCATTACGTTTTTTTGTATAAATATTATTATTGCAACAACAATGTATATATATATATATATATAGTTTTGTATCACACTAATGTTCTGTATCTTTCGATTATATTGGATTTATACATCGTTTTAAAGTTGTGGGGTTAACAGTTTAAGCATCATGCTGAACACAAGGTGGACTCACCAGAACATCCAGCACATGCAGGTTCATAGTGATGATATTGGACACGGAGCTGACCAGGTTCTGCTTCAGGCAGTATAGCACCAGCACCGTCAGGTTGGAGCTCAGGCCCAATGCGATCTCCAGAACCAGGAAGGCTGTCAGAAAGATCTTCAGCAGAAACAGCAGGGCTCAGAGTCAGAGTAGCAAGCATTTCTTCAGATCTTTTCTGTTTTCTCACCAACCAAATGACAACAAGAAATGCCCCATGTGTGACAACACAAATGTCCTCCTAGCTGGCCTTGCAGCTTGTTCCACCAATCCTCTGTAAAAGCTCCAGAACGGAGTCTGGTCTTTCATCATCCATTGATGTTCTCTGTAGGGACGGGAATCGAGAAACGGTTCTTGTTCAGAAGCGGTTCCCAGTTTTTCAATTCCTTGGAATTATTTGCAAATTTTGTAAACGATTCCCGTTTCAATTCCAGTGGGCACGAATGACGTCGAATGACGATGTTGCGTAGCTTACTCGCGTTGCCGTTGCCAGCATAAACAGTACACATGAGACCCAAGTGATACAAACGCTCAAAAGTTTGGTTACATTTCAGTAAAAAAAAGACAACTCGGAACTTGCAATACTTGCCAAGTGAATATTTCATCAAAGGGAGGAAATACTACCAACATGCAAAAACATTTGCGCACACAGCACTGCAATAACAATCAATAGATGTCACGTTTTGATTTGCTCCGGACCGACGTCAGTAATTCTCAACCCAGCAGCAGCAGCAGGAGCAATGTTAGCATGTCCTTGGATAATAATACTGCAAATAATTATTTAATTAATTGGCCCCATTCATGTGGAATCTCAAATGAGAATCGATGAGAAAGAACCGAATCGTTTAAGCAGAATCGAAAATGGAATCAGAATCGTAAAAATCGTATCAATTTCCATCCCTAGTTCTCTGGCTACCTGTGTCTGCTCCAATCACCCACTAATGGACTTCAGGTTCCCCACCGGCTTACTTAGGGCCAATCCCAATGTTCACCCTACTCACTACCACTAGCCCTCAAAATGAAGCCACAGGCGTAGGGCTTTGTAATGTTCCCTAGGGATTGGGACACCACTTGCTACGTCACTGCGTGGTTTATGTTCGGGTACGTAAGCGGTCCTGGGCATTTCACAGATTTTTGTGAGATCAGGTTGAAAACAATATTTTGAGTTGCATAAAAATGCATTTTGATTACATTTCTAGCGAGAAATATATATTTTACTTTCATAATATTCACACCAACGCAGAGCCTACGGCGTAGGTTACGCGGCGACGCGCACCGTAAGGCGCACGTCGCCACGTAACCTACGCCGTAGGCTCTGCGTTGGTGTAACGCGGAACCATAAATCAACCTTTATTCTGGCGAGATCTGAAAAAACGAGTGATTATGTACATTCACCGAGTGAATATTATGAAAGTAAAATATATATTTCTCGCTAGAAATGTAATCAAAACGCATTTTTATGCAGAAACTAACTCAAAATATTGATTTTATTGACTAAAAATGAGAAATGTCCGCCATGTTTTTTGTTTGATTCGGTCTGCAAATGATGACGTAAAGCATTCTGGGAAATTTTCTCTAGCCCTCGGTCGGCGAGTCAGCATCTGAAATCCCTCGATCTGAAGGGCTAGATTCATACACCGTAGCCCTCGTTATGTCCACTATCCCTACATGCAAAGAGGAATTGGGACACCACTACCATCACAGGAACGCGCAAAATTTAGGGGTAGTGGGTGTATTGGGACTAGCCCTTTAACTCAATCGTAAAGGGCTTATCCCCTTCTCTGTGGGTTGAACTCATCACAAGACCATGGACTGGATTTGTCCTCTCTTCAGACAAGGAGATCTGTCCAGAGCAGTCCACCCTCTCTATGGTCAAGAAGCTCCTGAAAACCCTCCTCATATCCTCAACTGCTCTCTCTGTAACCACACGGAGTGGTGTCTGGACTGCACTTTCTCTGGAATCTGCAGTTTACTAGAGCTTGTTTTCCCTACCTGACTATCTCTTTGGATAAAAGCATCTGCTGAATGTAATTCCGGGTCATGTGTGACGTACCTGGAAGCTGATTGGATGAACAACCTCAGAGTGCGTGTCCAGGCCTGTCATGTTGGTCATAGCAGCAGAGATGAGCGCGGAGTCGTGCTTTATCCTAACGACAGAGAAAAGGATTCTTTGGTCAGAACTGAACCTGGTTCAGTGGGTTTGAGTTAAAATCTGCAACATGACGGGGTCAGTACTGCCTCCCAAAGATTCTTGGTATCGTTCATGTCTTCAGAAAGCCCACATGGTCAGTCTAAGAACCTGGAGTTGGACTCCACCTTCTTGTTTGAAAGATCCTCTTCAAGATTCTTTCTTTTTACTTCATGCGAAGACTGCACAACTCCCAAAATGTCTGGAAAGGTTGTCTGTCTTGTTTTTTTTTAATTCATGCTGCACAATAATAGAGATGCATTGATTTAGTGTCTTCTCCCATCCTGCAAGAGAAATGTCCTGGACAAATGTATCTGATTTAATGTTAACATGATAATTGTGGAGCTTGATGGATGATTGACAGTTCATAGGTCACCTGACCCAAAGTTAGATGCAAATCCATCATTGTCATCATCACACAAGCTATTTCAACTTTCTTGCACGGATCAATTATGTGGTTGAGGTTATAGCAACGAGAGTAGCTGTGAGTGACTCAAATAACACTAATAAATAACATAAAATAAACTAAGTTAACAAATTAATTTAACAAATGAATCACTTGGCCATTATATTCCTGGAGGAAGAGAATGTTTCTGACCGACTGAGGTTTCAATCCCTCGTCTCTCTTCCAAGATGCTCCACAGACACTAAACGCAGTTTCTCCAAATATCTGTCTGTCTGACTTGCTTTGTCTTTGTTTTGTAAAGACCTTGTTTGAGGTTTTTTTCAACCTCATTGATTTCCATCTTGTCGCTAGACTACATCCTGATCCTGCAGTGTTTTTTTTAGCCCGCAGCAAAGTTCAAACTACACGCTCCCGCCAGATTTGCGTTGGGTCCCGTGGAAGTTTTTCCAGCTGGAACACATCTGCTGAGATCTGCTGCTCTGGGTTTTCCTGCTGACCCTGAAAGAAGCAGGTACTTGGACCTTCTGGTTTTCAGCCTGGATGTCAGGGTGGTGTTGTGATGTCATAGTGTGATGTCAGGGCGACTCACCCCTCCCTCCCTGCACCACTGAAAGCAGCAGGAGCTTGTCAGGTTGTTATGGCGCCGTCACTCTTGACTTCAGGTCGTCCACCGTCCAGCTGGTCTGAGCTGGACATTGGTGAAGGAGAAGCGTTGGGCTCAGCGGTAGCTGTGAGGATGCTGGCGGTGCTCGGGTGAAGACACACAAGCAGCAGCAGTAACTCCCCCCTCATCGGGGGGCCGTGGTCTGCAGCATCCGTTGTCCAGGATCAATTGCTTCTTTCATGCCCGCATGCTCTGTCTCCTCATTGTCCGCTGTGTCATCCCCCCAGAACAATCTCCCTCTCTACTCCAGGCCCTGCTGTCCAGCGACGCTTTTCCACTAGTACCTACTCAGCCCGACTCCACTCGCCCCCCTTTTTTTTCTTTCAATACCCAGATCAGAAGTAGGAGGTTTGGAGACTGAACCTTAGAAATTTAAAATCCTCCTAGCTCCTCAAATCTGAAGGTCTGAAATCCTGAGGTAGGCAGAGTTTCCCCGGGGCTCAGACACATACACTTGGGTCACGGATGTTCCTTGGCTTCTTCCTGGATGATCTTAGTTGTGGTTCTGGTTCAGACTACAGAGGACTGATGGTTTCTAGCTTCTCTGTGCTTTTTTTCACGCAGACCCTGGAAAAGCAAAGTGCTTTCTGTACCCAAGTCTCCTGGTTCAGTTCAGACCCATTTCAGAGAAACCACGGTGTCCGGATAAAGTTTGTACCAGGACAAAGCTTGTGTGCCATGGTGCTGTGTCAAAATAACTTTGTATGCGAGTCAAAGGGACTTGATTCGCACTTGACTCAGATATTTTTTTCTCCTGCATGGCCCTAATACTCTTCCGTGTCATTAGTTGAACTGAGATGCTGATCTTTTGTGGACTGAGCAGATTAAATGCATTAGAGATGTTCCCCTCTCAGATTCTGATTCTGGTTCCGGGGCTTGGGCTGACTGGGTGCCCAACTGATGCCGGTCTTATTTCAGAGACCTTTTTTTTCTCTCCCCAATTTGAATCTTGTTTACTATTAACCTTGAACGAATGCGGGATGGTTCCCACCAGAGCTCTCCTCTTCATTCAACTGTACCGCAGCTCCAGATGCTCAGCAGCAGACGTTTAGCCGGTCATCCAGAAAGAGAAACTTTACAATTATGCATATTTCCCGGTTATTTTTTGGAAATTTCTCTCATTTCGGAAAAGTGAACTTCCTCCTTTGACTTGATGAACTCCTCCTGTTCTTTGACCTCCTTTAACACACGGTAAAGTAGTTTGTTTCCACCTCTGGAACCAGCAGCCTTCATAATCAGAATTCCAGGGTAAAGTAACAGCATGTTGATGATGCTGATGATGCTACACAGGTGTCTGCACCACATCAACCTACGTCTGCTGCTGACTCAGGTCAGGAAGTACGAAAGCAGGGCTGCACAACTTCCTGGGCTTTACAGTGATGAATGCAGCCTGCTATACAGCTGGAGTGGAAGGAAATACACTCTGATCCTGATGAGCCATCTACTCGCTTTAGGTCCCTTGACTGCAGTTTTAGATCTATGTAAGATGCTTGAGATCAGGTTTGTCAAATAAACCTGTAAATGGCCAAGAATCCAAGCACAAATGAGCTGGAAAACATCCCCCATGCCTTCATCCCATCATGTCCAGATAGCAGCAGCAATGGTGACAGGTACCGGTGTTCTGCCAATCTTTGCTCCCTGCCGAGAAATGCTACTTTGTGGTTCTGCGCATGCGCACAGTCCATTTTCAAAGTTTGATTGCCACGCCAACCATTTCTTGGACGATGTAAAATTGATAATATGGGATGTTGAGTTTTGGATCCTTCAAAATAAACTACCCATGACATGAATTGTATTACACTTTGTGAACATTATACGATAAAGAGGAAAAAACAACAATTCTATTGCTTTATTTGATAGTCATTCAGTCATTGGCCTTTATTTAACCAGACAGGTCATTAAGAACATTCTTATTTACAATGACGGCCTGGCAAGCGACAAGGACCACTTGGGGAAAAGGAAGTGGCTTAGGGAGTAAAACACAGTAAAATTGTAGCTCTACAAAGGTAGAAAACCATTAGGGAGCATTTTTTGGCAAAGCAGCAGAAATTGGCAGAACACCGGCCCATTTTAGACATGGTAGACTTTTAGTTTAAGGTTTTATTGATTGGTTTTGAGGCTCTTCATGGACCGGCAACTTTTTTTACATGTTTATTCAGCTCCCCGGTACCCATATCTGCTGCTGGACCTTGAACATGCTCCAAACCCCCACCTTCACCCCGCTGTTCGCTTCTGTACTCCTCGTACCACGGACCACCTGACCTTCTCCCACCCTGCTCCTGATTTAACTCGTGCATCCTTTTCTATCTCTTGTATTTCCTTGTAGACTCCGTTCGGGACGTTTGCATGTGCAGCACAGATAAAACGTACTTACTTAGTGTGGAAGAAAGTGGTTTCTCCTAGACTTAAATCCCACTGCGACCTCTGGACGTCGATGCGTGAGGCTGTTTCTGGTCTCCATGGAGTATTCCTGAGTTTCCTGCAGAGCTGCTGCTCAGGGTGGCGGTACGCAGCCGGGGCTGGAGGTGTTTTCAGCGCGTGGACGTCTGCAGCCCGGCTCTCTGCTGAGAGCGCTGTGCAGCAGCAGGAGCTGGCTAATCTCTGCTATGTGACAGCCTCTCATCAGTCTGACGGCTGCCAGTGATCTGTCAGCGCTCGCTGTGTCGTTGCCTAACAGAGACTGATGGTAGTCCACGGCGGGGGACCCAGACTTCTCTGTTGAGGGTCTCTGAGGGCGTTGGGATGAGGCCGACGCTGGTTTCTCTGAAGTTTTAATCCTGAAAGAAAGCATGAAACTGGAGGAGGTGCTGACTCTGCCTCCTCCTCTCCTCGTCATCCCTATCTTCCTCCGGCAGCCCTTCGTCCTCCTTCCTTCCTTCTCCTCTCCGAATCACTCATCCCCTCTCTTTGTTTCTTCAAAGCACATTTCAGCCTCTCATCCTCATCTCCCACAGCAGAGGAAACTGTAATCCCATACACCTCGTTTCTCTTTCTGCATCTCCAGAAGAAGTGCTTTCCTCATAAGTTTACGATCCAGGTAGAAAGCGGTGTCCATGGCAACACCGATGGCAGGTGTCGGGTGTCAGGACTCCGTTCACTCATCCACCATCTGTGTTTGTTTTGGTTAATGACTCCCAGTTTGACTTCGGCATGGCAACAAGAGCACTCTTGGACGTTGAAGACTCTGTGATGGATCAGAGTCCAGATCATGCGGTTTTGCTGCCGAGATTCTTTCCTCTTCAGGTCCACATCAGTGTTCAGGATGGGAACCAGTTTCCGGACATGTGACGGAGCTCCGGTTGGTGTCACGTTCCATGTTTACGACTTCTCCACAAAGTTGTCATGATGAGTTATTGTCTAAAAGCTGAACGGATGCTCAGAAGACGAGCTGAGCGTACAGCGTGTCCTCGTATTTCACCAACAACTCCTTTTTGAGGTGCTGACAAACACTTACCAAACACTTCCTGGTGGATAGTTTTTCCAACGCTTCATTTCCAGATGCTGCAGCATGCCCCCTAGTGGCCAAAGTAAGAACTGCATTCATTAAGACTGAGTCGCAGCTCTGTTGAGCACCTTAATCCTTTAATCCCTTTTTATTTTTGGATTTTAAACAATATTTTTATTAATTTTTCACTTTTACAAGTAAAGAATGGATACATAATGATCCACAGAAATAACAAGCAAAACAGGCAAACAAACAGAACAAAAAAAAAAAAAAACCACCAGCTCAGATCCATATACAGCAGTGGTCCCCAACTCCCGGGCCACGGCCCGGTCATTTGGTACCGGGCCGCACAGAGAGAAAAAATAATTTTTTATTAAAAAATCATTTCTGTAGAATCCCCGACTGATGATGGTTGACTCTCAAACTGATGGTTCACAATGTTTTTATTCCTTGGATGTAAATACACTGCAAACACACCGTAAGAACTATAAAGGAATAAAATAAAGTAAAATAAAATAGTTAGTCTTTCTACATTCATATAAGTTTAACTTAAATACAGACCGACGCAGCTGCTCGCTCGGTTGGCAATAAAGCTACCACAATACATGAGCGACCAAACTCAAGCTGGACATAAATACGGTATAAAATTTGCACAAATCCTCATCAGCAGGTGTTTGTTTGTTTTAGGCTCCACTTTAGCATTCCCGACACTAGTTTAGTCTTTCAGACACACTTTCTACTGCCGTTAAACTTTTACCGTTAAAGTCCGAAGCGCCGGATGTTTACGAGGTCTCGGTGAGACGCCTTCAAAATAAAAGCACTAAATATCGGTCTCCTTAATATCTAACAATAAAATAAAAGCCTGGCTTTAAATAACGTTAATGAGAAAACAAACATAAAAACACATTTATAGAAACACTGATATTATAGGTAATTTACAATTTCCATTATTTCATTTTATTTCTTCAAAAATGATGTTTTTTTTATTATTATTATTATTATTATTATTATTATTATTACTACTACTATAGCGAAAATACCACAGTTTTTAATGCCGGTCATTTTATTTAGTTTTTATCAGCTACACCTTTAGATTGGGCCGTGAAAATATTGTCAGACATTAAACCGGTCCGCGGTACAGAAAAGGTTGGAGACCACTGATATACAGGACTCTCTCAGAAAATTAGAATATTGTGATAAAGTTCTTTATTTTCTGTAATGCAATTTAAAAAAACAAAAATGTCATACATTCTGGATTCATTACAAATCAACTGAAATATTGCAAGACTTTTATTATCTTAATATTGCTGATTATGGCTTACAGTTTAAGATTAAGATTCCCAGAATATTCAAATTTTTTGAGAAAGTTAAGTGTTGTGTTGGGAGGCCCAATACGAGATATACAGGGTCCATCTCCAGTTTTAAACCCAATATCTTTTCTATTTCAGATGCACATCAGACCAATACACCTGCAGTTTACAACATGACCAAAAACACTGAGTTAGGAACCAATTTCTATCTTGCATTTAAGGCACGTGGGGGAGTTAGTAGGATTGAAGTGATATCTACGGTTGGGGGATATGTGCATTCTGTGTATAATTTTTAACTGTATGGCTTGGGTGCGATTGCAAACTGAAAATAATTTAGCACCTTTAACCCCTCTTGATGTCCCACTCCTACCTCTGGGGCGTTTTCTAGTGGAGTAGTTTTTGGGGGTGTCGGGAAGAATGTGTGACCCAAAACCGCTGCCAAAGGAATATGCTGCACATGATGTCCCACTTTTATCTCTGGCCAAAATAAACATGTTTTTTTTTTTAAAAGATTTTTTGTCACTAATGGCCTTTATTCAAAGTAGGTCGACAGGAAATGGGTATAGAGAGGGGGGAAGATACGCTGGAAAGAGGCCGCGACTCCAACCTACACTGCTTAGATGTTTTATTGAATCTATAATCTCTTTTAGCTTAGCGTCCTGGTTTGGCAACTTACCCCTAAAACATAAAAACTGGCTTAATCAGATTGTGAGGTGGCCAGTGAGCTAATTGGAGAGCTAGAACTAAACTTAGATGCCTCTTTAATGGACAGCTACAGAGACTAGCTGATCCATCTCAGATGATACACAGCCAATTCCAGTATCTCCCTTCTGGCCGTAGGTTTAAAATGCCTATGTGCAAAACTAAAAGGTATAAATGTAGTTTTGTCCCTCAGCTATTAATGCCCTAAATAGGACATGATTTCCCATCCTCCATCTAGGTCTATTTATTTATTTATTTATTCATCTATTGTGCAATAACCTTTGTCCGCTAAATACCTCACGTATTTTTGCACATGTAAATATTATCCGTTTTTTTGTGTTAACTATTTTTTTCTATTGTACATTGCTCATTTTTCTATATTTTATATTGCTCTTTTTTAATTATTTAGCTATTTATTGGTTATTTCTATTTTAATTTTTTTGTATAAACCGTTGAGCGTGTGTGTGTTTGGCTGCTGCACGATTGAATTTCTCCTCTGGGAGATCAATAAAGTCTTCTATTCTATTGTATTGTATTGCTTATTCAATCTGGAGCATTTGTTTTGTTTGTCCGTCAATGTTTTGTTTTGTTATTCTCCTGTTTGTCTTGTGTCACTGTCACTGTACTGTATGGTGTTGTTGTAAGTCATTTTTACCTGCAAACAAATCTACCTTCGGGTATCAATAAAGTAACCTTACCTTACCTGCAAGGGCAGAATAGCCTCTGTAAATGCACCAGCTCAACCCACTGATCTATCCAGTTCCTGCTGTCCTGAGAAGCGTCCATGTTCTTCATCTCAGACCTCCGACACGCTGCTGCGTGTTCATTAAACCAGATGTTTGCAGCAGCTGGAGAAGCTGCACCTGTCCCGACTCTAACGTGGTTTCTTCTGCTTTCTGCTTCCAGACTACCTGTCTCAGGGGGTGGACCTGAGCGGGATCGAGGTGATCGAGAACGACCTTCTCCTGATCAGCAGAGCCCGGCTGGAGGTGGAGAACCAGGCCAAGAGGCTGCTGGAGCAGGGCATGGAGATCCAGGTACAGGACTGGGGCCCAGGCTGAGATCCAGCTCAGATTCAGCTCTGCTTCAGTTAGGGATGCCCCCATACCATTTTTTTCACACTAAGTACGAGTATTTTAATTTGTGTACTTGCCGATACCGAGTACCGATACTTCTACCACAAAAATAACTAGGCTAAAAATGCAATGAAAAATGCAACGAATTGGAAGACAGGTTTTATTTGCAACAGATAAATTCAATAAAAATAAATAAAATGAGTAGAATAACTATTTTAAACAAAAAATCATCTTTCTGTGGAAACAAAAAGTCTCCACACTGGCACTGTCTTCACATTTAAGAAAATATCAAACATATAACATGTCAATGAAACATCATATCGCGGCTCAAGTGCGTCGAGAAGACGGTGAAATCCTTTGTCTTCTACAACTTCAGTTGCTGCTCATCCAGCGCTAGATAACGGTTAGAGCCTCCGTAATTTTAACTTGTCTCTTGTCATTGTCTGTCTCTTTTGCAGAACCTGAGCTAATGTTGCTGTTGTATTCTTGCAGTATTATTAGCAAACTCCGTATACTCAGCTTTATGATGCGTCTGGAGATGTTTTATCAAGTTGCTGGTATTAAACAACGTATTCTCCTTTCCTCCTCTTGACTCCTTAGCAGCAGTAGCTTCAGTCTGTCTTGCTTCTGTCGTCCCTTATTCTGAAATATGTCCACACTGCTGACGTCCCGCTGCATTAATTGTTGCTATGTTGCCTGAAACGGCGCTGCCAGTCTCACTCATGTATCACTCTCTCCTCATCACCACTGACTGCAGCTCAACATCTCCCCCTAGAGTCACTAACCAGTAACTACAACAACAATGAAGTGGTAGCGGAGAATGTTTGCGAGTACGAGTATATGAGAGCAGTATCGGCCTCGATATCGGTATCGGGGCATCTCTGGACCCGTAGTTCTGATGACCTCTAGTTCTGATGTCTTCTAGTTCTGGTTGGCGTGTGGTCGGTTAGTACAACAAACAGCTCAAGAAGTTAGTTTAAATTAAAACGATTCATATCCGCTTATCTCTCTTTTCAGCACAGAAGTTAAGCTTAGTGAAAGGAAAGTTTCTGTTTGACATCATAGAGCGTGACGCAGCTTCCCTCTCTCCTGTCCCGGGTCAGAACCCGTCTCAGGTGGGCACCGCCCTGCAGGTCTTCTACAACCTGGGGAGTCTCAGGGAAACCATCAACGGTGTGGTCGGCGGGTACCGGACCACCATAAAAGACCACATCAGCAACACTCTGGACATCAAGAGACTGATGCAGCCGGGAAACCCCCGAGGTGAGAACCAACCAGGACCTGAGCTACGTCTGAAATCCCATACTTTCACCCTAATGAGTAGCAAAAACAGTATGTGAGATTTTTTTAGTGCGTCCGAAACATTAGTACATACACAATAGTATGCTCTATCCATACTCATTCTTGAGAAATGTATTCGTATGGATTGATGGACACTAGCTTAGCAGAAACAGCAACAAACAAAAATGGAGGATAACGTTACCGGTACCAAGCAAAGCTGCAGCATCACCATCACGCTACCATTCAAATGAGAGTAATTACACTGCAAAAACTCTACATCTTACCAGTCTTATTTCTAGTTAAAATGTCTCATTTTTATTCAAAAAAATCTCATCACACTTAAAACTAGAGTCATTACCAGAAAGATAACTTGTTTTTTGACAATTTTCACCTGTTTCAAGTAAATTTTCACTTGAAATAAGTAGAAAAATCTGCCAATGGGACAAGATTTATCTCATTACAAGCAAAAAAATCTTGATCCACTGGCAGATTTTTCTACTTATTTTAAGTGAAAATCTACTTGAAACAGGTGAAAATTGTGGATTTTTTCCAGTGATGAGTCTTGTTTTAAGTGTAATGAGATTTCTTTGACTAAAAATGAGACATTTTAACTAGAAATAAGACGCATTCTTGTTTAGATTTTGAGTTTTTGCAGTGTAGGTGTGATTTTGGTTTCCATAAGATATTAACCAGATGAGTTCATCATTTATCACATTATTGTGTGGGTCGATGTATTTGCAAAGTTTACGAATGAGCTAGCTACAGGCAGCCAATGATAGCTAGTGGTAATGTTATTGTTTTATGGCATAACGTTAAGTGGGAGGAGAAATGTCATCTTGTTTGGGCCAGGATAAAGGGGAAAGAGCGGTGCTGCTACTGCTGCTGTGACAGGAGTGGTTACCATGGTAACAACTCCCCCTCCCAACGGCAGGAAGTGCCGTGTGGCTCTGAGTAGTACGTCCCAATTAATGCATACTACTGATATTTACTCAAAAGTGTGCCGAACTGAAGTATACTTTTTGAGTATATACTGTTTAGTATGGCATTTCGGACGCACCGCTGGTCCATGTCAGAAGTTCAGCAGCCAAGCCCGGGTCAGGAGCGTTGAGTCCCTCTCCATCGACCTCCATGTCCTAATGTCCCAGTGCTGGTGTTTGTTCCAGGGGCTCCAGGCAGGGCGGTGCTGCCCACTCCAGGTAACACGGCAGCCTTCAGAGCTGCTCTCTGGACCAACCTGGAGAAGCTCATGGACCAGATCTGTGCTGCCTGCACTCAGGTACAAACACCTGAGATACTCCCTCAAGACTGAGAGGGAGACGCCTGGTCCACTGATGCTCTGTCTGATATCCTGATATCCATCTGCAGGTACAGCACCTGCAGAAGGTCCTGATGAAGAAGAGAGACCCCGTCACTCACGTCTGCTTCATGGATGAGATCATCAAGGTGGGGGTTCCTCTGACTTGGTTTCATATTCATGGAGGGGTTTAGGCTGAAGCTGCTCAGCTCGCTGCTAAGAAAAGGGAAGAGTTTCAGTTTGGGATGGTAAACTGAGTGTTCTGGCTCAGAGCTGGAGGATGACCATCTTAACCCTTGTGCTGTCTTCAGGTCAAGGAAGGAAGGAAGGAAGGAAGGAAGGAAGGAAGGAAGGAAGGAAGGAAGGAAGGAAGGAAGGAAGGAAGGAAGGAAGGAAGGAAGGAAGGAAGGAAGGAAGGAAGGAAGGAAGGGAGGAAGGGAGGAAGGGAGGAAAGAAGGAAGGGAGCGGGAAAAGAAGGAAGGAAGGAAGGCAGAAAAGGAGGAAGGAAGCGGGAAAAGAAGGAAGGAAGGAGGAAGGGAGAAAAGGAGGAAAGGAGGGAGGAAGGGAGAAAAGGAGGAAAGGAGGGAGGGAGAAAAGGAGGGAGGGAGGGAGAAAGGAAGGAAGGAAGGGGGAAAGGAAGGAAGGAAGGAAGGAAGGAAGGGAGGAAAGGAGGGAGAAAGGAAGGAAGGAAGGGGGAAAAGAAGGAAGGAAGGGGGAAAAGAAGGAAGGAAGGGAAGGAAGGAAGGGAAGAAGGAAGGAAGGAAGGAAGGAAGGCAGAAAAGAAGGAAGGGAGGAAGGGAGGAAAGGAGGGAGGAAGGGAGAAAAGAAGGAAGGAATGGAGAAAAGAATGAAAGAAGGAAGGAAGGGAGTAAAGAAGGAAGGGAGAAAAGAGGAAGGGAAGAAGGAAGGAGAGAGCAGGAGGAAAGAAGGAACAGGAGAATGAATCATTTTGACCCAAAGACAGTACCAGGGTTAAACTGATCGGGGAACTCCTCTTCACTTCTACAGTTGGATAATATTTGGTTCCAACTCTCACTACTCCTTCAGCTGCTGCTCCTCAGGTCAGGACAAGTAGGCGGCAGATTTGACGGAAGGAAAGAGATATGGAGAAGATGTTGCTGGAACATTTTTATTGTGACCTTTCGTGTTCTCAAAGTCAACAAACAGACCTGAGAAATACCTCCCCCCTGTTTACGGCCCTGTGTTGAACATAAACAAACAGCCTCTGCTTAAAAAACCCTTCACACCAAGATCCAGGTGGACTGAAGGAAACTTCAGACTTCAGAAACCTGGGGACATCTTTAACTCATCTCTCTAACCATCGCCACATATTCTCCGTCTTAACTCCACACCGTGCCTCATCAGGGATTCAGGATATTACCATGGAAACAAAGCTCTCAGTAATTACCCAGAGACGGTGGTGTGATCCGAGACCTAATGACATGTCTAAATGCAGCATCATCTGCATACGAGCGCTGCGTTTCCATGGGAACATCAACATATCGGTGAGCTGCAGATGTATCTTAGGAGTCTTCCTCCCGATCTGACCTGGATTTACTCAACAGCACAAATATGCTCATGCTCAAGCAAGGAGTTTTTACAATAAACTTTTAACCAGTGCCAGAGATTAGACCGACCCGGTCACTCTTCCAGCCAAGTTGTTAACTCAGAAATTAGACCGACCCGGTCGCTGTTCCAACCAAGCTGCCATGGAGTAAATAAGCAAGCTTGTTTCAGTTGGTCAACTACATTGAGCAGGCTACAGGTCTGGGGCCTAATTTATAAAAGAGTGTGTAGGATTCATACTAAAAGTGCACCTGCACCCAAAATCCGAAAATTGCGTGCACAAAAAAAAATCTGGATTTATAAAACCGTGTGCACGCACATCTGCACGCAATGTTCGCATTATAAATCACAGTCCAGCTGGAAGACTGCGCAGGTGAATTCGCCTCATATCCTGCCCTCTACACGCCCACTTCATACCATAAATGGTGAATGCAAAGCACCTGGCGACTGTATTTGCATATAAATGAACCTGCCGATCAACTGTGTGGAGATGTTGTGGATGAGGTGGAGGCAGGAAAACCACATTATTTGGTGGTCACAGTAATGGCATCACTAACAAAAATAAAGCGAGTGAGTTGCCTGCCAGAATCTGATTTCTGGCCGCGGGAGCGCGCACAGCAGCCCGTTGAGCGATAGTGCTGAAACGTCAGATTTTCAGATTATGAAGCTCAAGAATGAGATCAAATCATATTTAGGTAGAAACAACTTTTCATTAACTGTATTTGGCCTTCAATCAATTTTTGGCAGGTGAAAAGACCCATATTCAGGGGAGAAATCAGATTCTGGCAGGCAATCACTTTTTGGCACGACACCGGCACGGCGTGTCCTGCACCGCGGACACGCCGTGCCGGTAGGATGATACCCTGTCAGATCACGCTTCCACATGGACATCAACATTTATCTATGTGGAAGCGTGATTTGACAGGTTTTTTTCTCCCGTCGAAGCGTCGTACACATAGATCTATGTGGAAGCACATTCTGACTTCCTGCTGTTAAAGGCATAGTCCTTGATGTTGTAGAGCTAGCAAGATTTGAAAGTGGCGGCACCTCTAAGCCCCGCCCCCTCCTCCCCCTCCCGTCAGCGCTCCGTCCAAAGCCACGCCCCCACAAACTTTGGGGAACGCGCATTTGCAGGAGTCGAGTTTTCCCGGACATTTTGGACAGCACATTTTCAACAAAACTACCCCATGTCTCATTCACCTGTAAGCGAGGCCGGTTTTAGGGAGGGGGAGGGGGTGGGGGGCAGGGGTGGGCTGTGCCCACCCAAACGTGCGTCCTGCCCACCGGCGTCTCCATCCCGGCGAGAGCGGAGAGCGGGTGGCGGTGAGCTGCAGGCTCTAGAGCCACGGCGTAGGCGTAGGCTACGCCGTAGGCATCGGGGGACGGGGGGGGGGCGGCATGAAGGCATCTGATTGGTTCTTTCCCCCCCTGCCAAGCCTCTGGTCCTGGACCAATCCGTTTCATTCGTTAGAATTTTAACAGGATTAAAGCTGGGAGGGGGAGGAAGGGGCTGGGCTTAGAGGAGGTGCCACTTTCAAATCTTGCTAGCTCTCCAACATCAAGGACTATACCTTTTAAATCATCTATTTGCATGAAAAAGCCTTTGAAAAAAAAAAAAAATAATAATAATAATAATAACTTGCATTTATATAGCGCCTTTCAAGGAACCCAAGGTCGCTTTACAGATCATAGGCAAACCAAGGAATAACAAACAAAAACAAAACAAAACACCATCGGGACAAAACAACAGGGGGGGGGGGGGGGTGGGCACTAATGGGGAAAAGCCAGGGTGAAAAGGTGGGTTTTGAGTTGGGTTTTGAAACTGTCCAGAGAAGGGGAGTCACGGATTACAGCGGGGAGAGAGTTCCAAAGGGTGGGGGCAGCAACACTGAAGGCTCTGTCCCCAAACGTCTTCAGTCTGGTCCGGGGGATGGAGAGCAGACCAGCGTCTGAAGACCGCAGGTTCCGGGAGGGAGTGTGGTGATGAAGGAGGTCGGACAGGTACTGGGGGGCCAGAGTGTGAAGGGATTTGTAGGTGAGTAGCAGGAGTTTGTACCGAATGCGAAACTTAACAGGTAGCCAGTGGAGGTGGATGAGGGTGGGGGTGATGTGCTGCCAGGGCTTGGTGTGGGTGAGAACCCTGGCAGCTGAATTCTGCACGTACTGGAGCCTGTCCAGGGTTTTACTTGGAACCCCAGACGGGACTCCATTACAGTAGTCCAGTCGGGAGGTGATGAAAACGTGGATTAGTGTTTCTGCCACAGAGTCAGAGAGTGAGGGACGGAGACGTGCAATGTTTCTGAGGTGATAGAAGGCAGATTTGGTGACCGACTTGATGTGTGACTGGAAGGAGAGGGTGGAGTCCAAGATGACGCCCAGATTACGGGCCTCGGAGGATGGCGTGATGGTGCAGCCGTCCACCTGGATGAGCAGATCTCCAACCTTCCGGAGCAGTGACTTTGGGGCCACAACCATGAGCTCTGTCTTATTGCTGTTCAGTTTGAGGAAGTTAGTTGTCATCCAAGATTTTATGGCTGAGAGGCAGTTAACCAAAGACTGTGGGGGGGCATTAAAAGTATGACATGAATCTGGCTTCATTTCACCACCTCACCGCCTGCGTCGCCAGTTCCCCATATCTTCAAAATGTTCGTGCGCGAGGGTCAGGGTTGGCGTAAAGATACACATTTTTCGGTTATTTTTTTTTTTTAAATCCCAACCTTTGCGTAGAAGGTGGTGTGTGCATCTTTCAAACCCTGTTTTGTGCGCAGGCGAGCTTTATTAATGAGGACCCTGGGCTGTTGGTTAGGAACTAATTCCTCTGCTTCATGAAGAAGAAGGAGCTTCTGTCCCAGGGCAGCTAGAAGTCAGCATCATTAATTAGGTTAGCAGTGTTAGCTTCAAGGCAGTACAATCTTAAAATAACTGTGCTACTTTGCTTTAAACACCCCGGGGGCATGTTTGGTGTTTCATACTGATGATGACATAAGTCAAAGATGAGATAAGGTTGCTGAGTCAAAGATGAAACAGGGATGAAATAAGTCAAAAATGAGACAGGGATGAAATAAGTCAAAAATGAGACAGGGATGACATAAAACAGAGATTATATAAAGTTGATAAATCAGAGATGAGACATGGGTTGAAATAAGTCAAAAATTAGACGGGGATGATATAAGACAGAGATAACATCAGGTTGATAAATCAGATGTAACACAGGGATGACATGAGTCAAAGATGAGACGGGGATGACATAAATCAGAGATGAGACGGGGATGACATAAAACCGAGATTATATAAGGTTGATAAGTCAGATGAGACGGGGATGATATAAGACGGAGATAAGGTGGATAAATCAAAGATGAGACAGGGATGGAATAAGTCAGAATTGAGACGGGGATTACAAGTCAGAGATGACATGGACAGGGAGGCTGAGGTCAGCCAGCCTCAGCAATGAAGAATAAGAACAGAGTATTCAGAATGGAAGACTCAAACTTGACACACTTTTGAAGGATGATGGTGGTGGTGGTGGTGATGATAGTTGAACTTTTGAACAGCTACAGATAGCCAGTGTCTCTCTTTTGTCTCTATGACAACAGGAAGGCCAGCCGGACATACTCTACACTTTCTGGAACAACGTTACCTCCACACTCGGAGAGGAGTTTCACAGAGCAACTGAAGGTGAGACCGCTGGTTCTGCTGGTTCTGTTCAGAGGAACCCCGGCTGGACTAGAACCACTGTGTTAAGTTGAACAGGTGAAGGGAGGCCTCAGGTCCAGAAGATAGAAGGGACCAGCTCCAGGTGAGGGAAAGGACCGGGTCCAGAAGAAAGAAAGGAACAAGGGGCCTCGTGTACAAAAAAGTGTGGCACACAAAAAAACTTGGTACGCCATTTTCCACGAACACATCAGGATACACCTAGCTGTGCATGGATTTGTGCATACTGCACAAACTGTAAACTTGCTTTTATATACGAAAACATGTTCTTCTACATCTACTCAAGTAAAGAGGGATTTGAAAAAAATCTAATATTAAGAAAAGAAAAACCTTTTTCGTTGGAACTCTTGATTTACGCATGAACAACGAAACTAAACCACGTGGAACCTAATCCTCCACATTTATTATAATTTAAGTGGTTCCAACCTAAATCCAGAGTAAACTGATGTAAGTCACTTTGGATAAAAGCGTCTCCTAATTGACAGTAGTAGTAGTAAACTGATCAGTTTTGTGTGTTTGTGTCTCGAGAAGATGTGAAGACACACATCAGTACGGAAAAGTATTAGGGCCAGGCAGGAGAAAAATAATATTTTAGAGGAGGAAGATTTTTTTTTCACTATGCAAAAAGTCAAAATGTCGAGATTAATGTTGAAGTACAATTTCGAGAATAAAGTTGAAATGTTGAGAAAAAAGTCCAAATTTTGTGAATAAAGTCAACCTTCTAAGACTATAACAAACAAACAGCGCATGTGACTGTCTTTACAAAATGCCTCGTAGGCCTATAGACACTCCAAGGATGTTAGTTAGTTAGTTAGTTAGTTACGGCTGCTGCTGCAGAGCTGTCAGTCACTCTAAATGGATTTGATGGAAGAGGAGACGTTTCCACTTTATTCACCAAATTGTATTTCAACTTTATTTTCGAAATTTCTACTTTATTCTTGAAATTGTATTTCAACATTAATTCTCCTGCATGATCCTAATACTCTTCCGTACATCAGTGATGGTTGTGAGGAAATAAAGAAAACAGCTAATGATCATCTTCCTGAAGAACAAATCACCTGAGATCAGTTCTAGAATCACCAAGGTTACATCATTACCTTTTTCTAGGAACCAGTGATTACACAACAACGGCACCTTTGGTCCGACTATGAAAAACCTGGGCGAGTTTGGAGGCTGGATGGGACGACTAATCCACATGACACCAGATAAAGAAGATGAAAATGTTAACGGTTCTGATGGAGTTGTCCTGGTTTGTCCTCTGCAGCCTCGTCTTTCCTGAAGCAGGCCTTTGAAGGAGAGTTCCCCAAGCTGCTGCGGCTGTACAACGAGCTGTGGCGGCGCCTGCAGCAGTACAGCGCCAGCCTGCAGGGGGCGGTGCTGAGCAGCGGCAGCTTGGAGGCCTCGCTGGACCTGAGCGCTGCAGAGACGGACTGTCAGGACCTGTTCACCCGCGGAGGACACGACTACAGGTGAGGCCCGTCACATCTTCCACATGCAGAACAACAGGTACCGTGATGCCAGCAGTCATTCTGACCCCCTGTCTGTCTGTGTGTCCGTCCAGTCCAGAGAAAGCTCTGAAGGACTCTCTGCAGCCGTATGAAGCCGCCTACCTCTCCAAGTCTCTGTCCCGCCTCTTCGACCCCATCAACCTGGTCTTCCCTATGGGGGAGCGCAGCCCCCCCTCCACCGACGAGCTGGACAGCATCATCAGAACCATCAGCAGGTCAGAACTGTGCACTAGAGCCCTGCGCGGGACTGTTTTCTTCATCCTGCTCCCGCTGAATTTCTGACCATTACCACCCGCAACCTGTGTGTTCCACTCCCGCCCACACCCGCAAAACTCTGAGAATTCATGCTGCACAAAAATAGAGATGCATTGATTTAGTGTCTTCTCCCATCCCGCAAGAGAAATGTCCCAGACAAATCTATCTGATTTAATGTTAACATGATTATTGTGGAGCTTGATGGATAATTGACAGTTCATAGGTCACCTGACCAAAAGTTAGATGCAAATCCATCATTGTCATTACATCATTAAATTACAACTTTTGATATTTTTTTGTTTATGCCCAAAAAAGGAATGTTTTGTTGGACACGAGAATAACTGGTGCCATGTTTTTGCCTTTAAATATGTTTATAGGTATGAAAACATTAACGTTTTCCATTATAATTGCATACATTGTTTATATTTCATTACTTTATATACTGTCTTGGGGTTACATTTGCTTAAAATGCTAAAACCAAATTCTCAAAAATTAAAAACCGAAAAAAGACCAAAAATGTAACAAATAAAAACAGAATGTGGGAAAAACTAAAAGCGATTTCATAAGTCCTGTTTGCTGCCCTGGATCTGTTTGGTAATTCTGCCCCCTGATGTTTCTGAAAGCAGTTCTATCAGCATTCTGGGAGCTGATTGGTCCTTACAGCATCATTAGCTGCAATACTTGCTGTTGAACCTCAATATAATACTAGTATTAATATGTTGCATAACTACAGTCATATAATTCATGCAACAGCTCAAAAAACTGTTTTAATAACACTAACCCAAATCAATATCGGATCAAATCAAATCGTGATTATCAATTCTGAATCTTAAGAATTGGAATCGAATTTATTCTTGACATTTGAAGCAGGGGTCAGGGTGTTTCTCTTACTGTTAAAAACAACAACGAATTCTCACTGGGTAAATGATGTTATGTACTTCTTAAAGCTAGAAAAAATCTAATACACACTCAAGGGATCCGCTCAATCTTTTTTCAAAATATGGAGTCCCTTTCTCGACTTCTATGGCTCCTTACAGGAGCCCGTTGACAATGAATAGGATGGAACTCACACGTGATTGATCGCACTCACCTCTTTATTTTTTTTTCTTCTTTTATTTTTTCCCTTTCCACTTCTGTTCCATTCCTCCTCAAGTGTGCTTTATATCCTGTAAACCTATGGGTGGGAATGGTGGACTCACTGTGTCAGTGTGTCAGCTGAACAATGCACTTTTACATTTTAGGGATGAATGTGCAAATTGAAGTCATGCATATGTTCTGTACTAGTACAACAATGAAAATGGAAGTGCTGCTGCTGTGTTAACTCGCAGTGTTCTGGTTGTGATTGGGTCCTGCTGGTTCTGTGTTGCAGTGAGCTGAACGTAGCTTCTGTGGATCCAAACCTCTCCATCGCTGTGGCCAAGAACGCCGCCAAGACGGTGCAGCTGTTCTGTGTGAAGTCTGAGCAGCTGGTGAGTTCAGCCGGCAGCCCGGAGCTGTCAGGGGTTCTGATGATCATACCTGTGTTGTGTCTGCTGACTGACCCCCCCGTCCCTGTCTCCAGCTGTGCACCCAGGGTGACGGCAGTCAGGTGATCGGTCCACTGACGGAAGGTCAGAGGAGGAACATCGCTGTGGTCAACTCCCTGTACCGCCTCCAGCAGGCTGTCGCCAAGGTAACCAAGACTCTTACACTCAGCCTAGTTTAATGACGGTGCTACCTTTTAATTTAGAGGTCTGTCAAATATAGTGAACAAAAAACATAAAGTGTCTATTGACATGAATGAACATGAATCTCTTAAATACTATAACAACATTTACAACATTCAACCTATCTAACTCCTTCATAAACAAAACCCTTACACCAATCAATTCACCCCCAGCTCTACATATTACAGTAATCCCTCGTTCTTCGCGGGGTTTAGTTCCAAAAAGAACCCGTGATAAGTGTAACCCGCGAAGTAGCAACCTTTTTTTTATTTTTTTTTTACAATACAAGGCTTCAAATTGCGGAGATCAGCACCGCCCCACCACAACCAGATTAATTGGATTTGAGTGGGAGAAAATTTAAAATGATTATGAAAAGAAATACAATAAATACAGTAGGACAAATTGTGACTCGCTGCTCTTCTGAAGCTGCTGCATCCTGACTCTGTAGTCTTTTTCTCCTAAAGCCGCGGTGCAGGTGTGTTTTTTCCAGAGAAGAAAATAGTTATAGGTCGTTGTTGTCGCTCTTTTTTTTCTTCTGGGTAAAAAGATTCTTATAAACCGACATGACACCATCATTATATCTGAGACTGTAATGACTGATTCATCAAAGGTTCCTGAGCTGCTGCTGAAGCTCATTGGCCGTTCTCAGCATTGTTGCTAAGAGACCAACGTTATTGACACAGGAAGTGATGAAGTGGGGAGACTGTTTAGCCAATCAGAATGCAGAACACGATGTACAATGCAAATCCGTGAAGCAGAGACGTGAAAGGTGAACCGCGTTAAAGTCAGGGATTACTGTATTTACAACAAATAGGAGAAAGTTAATCTTTTATAGGTTATAGTGCGCGTTTCCTCTTAACCAAGAATCAGACTCGTCACCACGATGTATACACAGTCTACCACACCACTCCTCCTGTCCCTGGTCTTTCACAGTTGAAGATATGAACTACGCCAGCTCACTAATCCTTGTACACTGGTGGAGATATTTTTTGGAGATATTTTTGGAGGAGATATTTTCCTGGAACAATAGGGAATCCTCTTGTTCCATGGAGGGAAAAATCCAATACTGATTACCTCCCAGAACTCCGCTTGATCGTGCACGCCCTGCTCGTATGGCTGTCTTGGATAACATTAGTACTATGTCACTCCCACGCTGACATCACATCACCCTTACTCCCATTTCGCCCCATTTCGTATAATAGTCAACAATTGACCAGGTTCATACTGTCTGCATAGGAGTTTCTGTATTGTCCCAAGTTTGTTTTAGACGTGATTTCTGTTAAGTGTCCTGTATTTTAATGTTTTTCAGATAATTTCCGGCTTCAGCTCATGTCCGCTGGCTGCCGTGGAGGCCCTGTCTTCCTCTCTGGAGGTATCACCAACTCCAATACACATTCTCTGATCTGACAAACCATGTTCATGTTCCAGTTTATATGTTCTTTATGTTAGCATAAAACACGCTCATCTTCAGTAGAAACCAGTGAACCAGCCCCAGACCTTTGTGGTTTTCCTGCATGGTGTTGGCGCTGATGTCCAACCGATATCAGAGCCGTTACTTTTGATGTTCCGTAAGGAAACAAGTTTGCCTGCACAAGGAAATTCATTCAAGTAATCCAACAAAAGGAAATTACAAGTGGAGCATGCAAAAAATTAAAATAAAATATAGACAATGACTAAGTAAATTAAGCTATACACATAAATGTGCAGTGTACTGTCAGGGTAAACAGCATTACACATGTGCAGTTATTGAATGCTAAAGTGCATGACAGTAAACAGTCAACAATGTCAGTGAACCAGTGTAGAAGTCGGTGTGGTGGGGCAGCAGGGCAGTCTGTGTAGACTCAGGCAGGATGACATTAAAACAAAGGAAGTATAATGTTTTTAAGGCACAAAGGATGAGTCATTCTCACGATTCGAGTAGACAAAAGTCTATATTTTGCTGCTCTCAGCAGTTTTGGGCCAAGGCTAAATTTTCCACCATGTCTACTGTATGAAGAGGTGTCAATGGTTTGGACCTGTAGACAAGTGAATCATCAGCCTACATGAACATCTACACAGCTGAGAACATGCTGTTATCTTACAACTTTATCTGCATCAGTTGCTCTGCTGAAGAAACAAGTTGTTGCCATGGCAACTGGGGTCAGCTGAGACCCTTGGAAAGGCTCAGAAACTGAGACTATTGTCACTTCTGGGTTTAGAGCTCAGTTTCAATCATTTCATTAGTCCACAAATATTAAAAAGCAGGTTAGTCATCCAAGGCATATCTACAGAGAAACCCAACCAGTCCAGTCTAGTTAAATGCAAGTTACCTTGAGTCTAAGTAGGCTACATACAGCGCAATTCATTTATAAATATATTCTAATAAACATATAATATCATATAAATCAGGGGTCGGCAACCCGCGGCTCTAGAGCCGGATGCGGCTCTTTAGCGCCGCCCTAGTGGCTCCTGGAGCTTTTTCAACAATGTTTGACCTTTTTTTTTCTCTTTTTTTCCTTTTTTTCCTCTTTTTTCTCTTTTTTTCCTTTTTTTCTCTTTTATGTCTATTTCTTTTCTTTTTTCTTTTCTTCTTCCTTTTTCCTTTTTTAATCTCGACATTTCGATTTTTTCTCGACATTTTGACTTTTTTCTCAACATTTTTAAAACTTTTTTCTCAACATTTTTTTTACTTTTTTCTCGACATTTGGACTTTTTTCTCGACATTTCGACTTTTCTCGAAATTTCGACTATTTCCTCGAAATTTTGACTTTTTAGTCAAAGTCAAAATCAAAGTGGCTTTATTGTCGTTTCTTCACATGTCAGACATACAAGGAATCGAGAGGACGTTTCCCACTTCCCTCGGTGAAACATATAAAGTGCGTGAAACATATAAAGTATAAAGTATTTCTCGACATTTCAACTTTTTTCTCGAAATTTTGACTATTTCCTCAAAATTTAGACTTTTTCCTCAACATTTAGACTTTATTTTCAACATTTCGCCTTTCGCCATTTGCCTTCATTCTAAGGCTTATACAAGACTTTTAATTTTTTGCGGCTCCAGACATATTTGTTTTTTATGTTTTTGGTCCAATATGGCTCTTTCAAAATTTTGGGTTGCCGACCACTGATATAAATATTTAGTAAGTAATATGAGGCACAATGTCAGTTGATTTAAACAAAAAAAAAATGCAGCTAAGGAACCACTCTGGTGGGTTTATGTTGAGGTTCTGATTCATTTTTGTTCTTATGTGTTTGTGTAGTGCTGTAGATCAGCATTTTACTGCACAGGTTAGAGCATGTTGTTGGGATTAAAGGGACAGCTCTATGTTGGTTTAAATCATATCTATCTGACAGGTTCCAGTTTGTTCATGTACATGAGGTTTCTTCAGAACAGTCAAGGGTCTGTTATGGTGTTCCGCAGGGTTCAGTGCTAGGGCCAATCTTGTTCAGTTTATACATGCAGCCGTTGGGAAGTATAATCCAGAATCACGGCATACACTTTCATTGTTATGCTGATGATACGCAGCTCTATTTGTCTATGAAGCCGGATGAAACAGAACCGTTAGTTAAACTTCAGGCATTTCTTAGGGACATCAAGGACTGGATTTTTTGCTTCTTGTGTTGTGCTGGTCTGCCCCCTCCCTCTTTTCTCTTCTGTGCATGTTTGCAGACGCTATATAAATTCAATTGAATTTGTTTTTGTTCTGGTTCTGGTTCCAGGGCCTGCAGGTTTGGAAGGTTTTTTTTATTGTGGTTCTGACTCATGTGTGTTGTGGTTCCAGGGTGTGCAGGTCCTCATGGGCTCGGCGGTGCAGCCTCTGCTGCAGTCTGTGAGTGACTCCATCGAGGCCATCATCTTCACTCTGCACCAGGAAGACTTCTCTGGGTCAGAACCTTCTACTCATAGACGCACTGCCGCACCGTCGAACACCGTTTTCCCCGTTTTTTCAACACCAACATTGATTTTTTTTCCCCCATTTATTAAACATCAGAATAAATGAATAACGGCAAGGAATATAAAATAAATAACTGCTATGCACAAGCCTACTCATATACACAAACACATTTATGCATACATTTAGGAGTGTATACCCGTTGCGAATGAACAAATTTGCAAAAAGTAGCTTTAAGATCAAATGAACAGATGATTAAATAATTCAAAATAAATTAAATAAATACATCTAAATGTAGTAAAATTCCCCTTCATTCCAAACCTTTGTTTCTTCTAGTGTTGACAGCAGATTAACTGTGAAGTGCATGCATTAGTAATGGCTATTGTCATATCATTGATGACTACAGTCGGTTGATATCTCAGTCGTTGATAACGTTTATCAATGAGGACGACATTTGATGAAACTTCACAACTTTACCTTGATATGTAGGTTAATTTTTCCAGTGCCAAAGAGCGGGACATTTCTATCATCCATTGTCTCTCCTTTCTCTGTTCTTCATTCTCTTTCTGATCTCTCTTTTCCTGCTCTGCCCAGTCTGGCCTTCGGCAGGAGGATCCCCCTTATGATCCAGGTCCTGGTCCAGGTTTCTTCCCTCCTAAAGGGGAGTTTTTCTTGCCACTGTTTGGTTTAAGGTTTTTCTCCCACTAGGAGAGTTTTTACCTGCCATTGTTTATGTAATAATTGCTCGGGGGTTTATGTTCTGGGTCTCTGGAAAGATCCTAGACACAACATCTGTTGTAATAGACGCTATAAGCATAAAATTGAAATTAGAGTTGGGTCTCTGGATATGCTTCCAGTTCAAAGTTATTACACATTTATCTCGTAATAATCAGAAATTAAGTAGTTTGTTTCTTTGCGTTTATGGAGACATCTGTAGGGTAAATGTGTGGTTCACTTATGGCGCTTTTCCACTAGTACCTACTCGTTTCTACTGATCTCAACTCGGCTCAACTCAACTTTCTTTTCCATAACAATCAGCACCTGGATCAGAAGTAGGAGGTTGGAGAAGCTGCTGTGACGTATTTGATTGTGTGATCTAAAGGAAGAAGACAACAACACTAAAGATGTAGAACCTGGAGGAGATGATAGATGTGCTGCTGGGTCTGTGGCTTGTGTTTGATATCAAGTTAAAAAATGAGAGAGAGAAGCTTCAAGTGGCGAGGATTTAAATTTTTTTTAGCTCTACGCTGCTGAAAAGTCAGCTGGAGTCGTGAGCAGCTATGAAGAGACAGAGCTCCTGGTAGATCTGGTCGTTCCTTATCTCCCGTCTAGATCCCTTTTTAATTCTCTCCTCAGCACCAGGTTTATGAACATCTGACCCTCAGAGTTGGATCATGAAACAGACTTCTGCTGCCATTGCTGGTTGAATAAAATTAACAAGAATCCGTCAGAGTCTCTTTCTCTGATTTCCTCCTCCTGACTCAGACGTCTGACTCCAACCCCCCGACCAATCGGTGGCCTGTAGTGTGATGATGTCAGATACAGCCGACTCAGCCGCTTAGAACCTCGGCAGAATAGATACAGAAAAGTATCTACTCGGTACGTTAGACCCCTGGTGGGAAAGCGCAAAGTCGAGTCGCGCTGAGTAGGTACTAGTGTAAAAGCGCCATAACTAAACCATAAGTGCAGCTTTTTCAAAATATTATTAATATCTGTACAAATCTGAAAACCCTAATAACTTAAA
This sequence comes from Cololabis saira, assembly GCF_033807715.1. Classification (NCBI taxonomy): domain Eukaryota; kingdom Metazoa; phylum Chordata; class Actinopteri; order Beloniformes; family Belonidae; genus Cololabis; species Cololabis saira. The sequence continues at coordinate 30,193,249 of NC_084609.1, forward strand.
ACGCTGAGACGACTCTTGAAATAAACTAATGTGTTGAGTCTAAAAAGTCTAAAAAAAAAAAAAAAAGTGGCAGGTAAAAACTCCCCTTTAGGAGGGTAGAAACCTGGACCAGGACCTGGATCATAAGGGGGAACTTCCTGCTGAAGACCAGCTGGGAACAGCAGGAACAGACAGATTACACACTCCTGCTCCCAAAACACCAATTGCAAATGCAGAAGTAGCGAGTGGGGACACACCGTAACCAGAGTTTGTGTTTCAGACCGGTGTCGGACAAACCCGACGTGCCGTGTTCCCTCTACATGAAGGAGCTGCAGGGCTTCATCTCCAGGGTCAAGGCCGACTACTTCTCGCAGTTCCAGTGCGTGGACTTCATCTACAGCAAGACGGAGGCCATCGCCCAGAGAGCCATCCAGCTGTTCCTGCGCCACGCCAGCCTGCTGCGGCCGCTGGGGGAGGGCGGCAAGATGAGGCTGGCCGCAGACTTCGCCCAGGTGAGACCCCCCTCCTCCAGGACAGGTGAGCAGCTCTGCAGGTCTGCAGAGTCTCGTCTTCACCTGTGTCTCTGTCTCAGATGGAGCTGGCCGTGGCTCCTCTCTGCAGGAGGGTGTCAGACCTGGGGAGACCCTACCGGATGCTGCGCTCCTTCAGGTCAGCTCTTACCCGATCAACCACAACCAAGTGGTTCTTGAAACTTTCCATGAACATTTAAGGGAATTTGTGGAAATAAATCATAAAACCAGTCTAGGACCAGTATGACCAGTCTAGGACCAGTGTGTATCAGTCTAGCTCAGGGGTCGGCAACCCAAAATGTTGAAAGAGCCATAATGGACCAAAAACACAAAAAACAAATATGTCTGGAGCCGCAAAAAATGAAAAGTCTTGTATCAGCCTTAGAATGAAGGCAACACATGCTGCATGTATCTATATTAGTTATAACTGGGGGAAGATTTTTTTTTTCATTATGCACTTCGAGAAAAAAGTTGAAATGTCAGAAAAAAGTCAAAATGTCGAGAAAAAAAGTTGAAATGTTGAGATCAAAAAGGAAAGGAAAAAGGAAGAAAAAAAGAGGAAAAAAAGGAAAAAAAGAAGAAAAAGGAAAAAACAGGTCAAACACTTTTGAAAAAGCTCCAGGAGCCACTAGGGCGGCGCTAAAGAGCTGCATGCGGCTCTGGAGCCGTGGGTTGCCGACCCCCGGTATAGGACCAGTGAGACCAGTCTAGGACCAGTGTGTTGTGTTCCAGGCCCTTCCTGTTCCAGACCAGTGAGCTGACGGCAGCCAGCCCGGTGGTGGGGGAGCTGATCCCCTACAGCACCCTGCTGCACTTCCTGTTCACCAGAGCTCCTCCGGAACTCAAGTCTCCCCACCAGGTCTGCTCACACACTCACACTCACAAACACACACACACACACACACACACACACACTCCTGCAGACACACACACTCCTGCAGACACACACTCCTGCTGTCCCTGCTACTGTAACGTATCCCCCCCCACAGAGAGCAGAGTGGTCCGTCGCCCGCTACTCCCAGTGGCTGGACGACCATCCGTCTGAGAGAGACCGGCTGTCCCTGATCAGGTGAGCTGGAAAACAAGTCCTCACATGGAGCTTTTACACTAGAACCTAGTGACGTATTTGATTGTGTATCTAAATGAAGAAGACAACAACACTAAAGATGTAGAACCTGGAGGAGATGATAGATGTGCTGCTGGGTCTGTGGCTTGTGTTTGATATCAAGTTAAAAAATGAGAGTGAGAGAAGCTTCAAACGGCGACGCTTTTTAATTTCTCCGCTGGGAGCCGTGAGCAGCTATGAAGAGACAGATCTCCTGGTAGATCTGGTCGTTCCTTATCTCCGTCTAGATCCCTTTTTAATTCTCTCCTCAGCACCAGGTTTATGAACATCTGCACCTCAGAGTTGGATCATGAAACAGACTTTTGTGCTGCCGTTGCTGGTCGAGTAGAATGAACAAGAAGCCGCGAGTCGCTCTTTCTCTGATTTCCTCCTCCTGACTCAGACGTCCGACTCCAACCCCCCGACCAATCAGTGGCCTGTAGTGTGATGATGTCAGATACAGCTGACTCAGCCGCTTAGAACCTCGGAAGAATAGTTACAGAAAAGTATCTACTCAGTACGGCCCTAGTGGAAAAGCGCAAAACTGAGTGGAGGTGAACTGAGCTGAGTAGGTACTAGTGGAAAAGCACCAAGAGGCAGCAGGACTTTCTTATAGATGTTCCATCAGAACGTGAAAGTGCGTGTGGCGTCACTGAGCGTTGTGGAGTCGAACGCACCTCAATCAATAATCGATTGTCTTCTCACGCATGTAAACTTGGATTTCTCTGCAACTCCAGTTTAATCCTGAGCTTGATTGTTGCCAATAGCTTGATTTTCGATGTGCATGTAAACCGCACTGAGTGATGTCATTACATAACGGTCCTAACGGATACCCATCACATCCTGTCAGGACTGATACTTAGGCCTGTGTTGAAAAAATCAATTTTCCTATTCTAAATCGATTCTCATATTAATTCCTAAAAATCGATTTGTATGTCTAAAGATCGATTTGATTTTTTTTTTTCATCATTACATTAGAACTTTTGGTATTTTTTTGTTTATGCCCTAAAAAGGAATGTTTTGTTGGACGCAAGAATAACTTGAAATATGTTTAAAGGTATGAAAACATTAAAGTTTTCAGTTATAATTGCATGAATTGTCTATATTTCATTACTTTATATACTGTCTTGGGGTTACATTTGCTTAAAATGCTAAAAACCAAATTCTCAAAAATTAAAAACCAAAATAGACCGAAAATGGAAAAAATGAATACGGAATGTAGGAAAAAATAAAATGGATTTCATACATCCGTTTCCTCCCTGGATCTGTTTGATAACACAAGTTTTAATAACACTAACCCAAATCAATATCGGAATTGAATTGAATCAAATCTTGATAATTGATTCTGAATCTTAAGAATTGAATCGATTGACATTTGAATCGATCCCTAGGCTTAATACTCGTAAGTCAAATATGTTGGATGTTAAATTGACGTAGGTGCATGTGTTTGCTGTTTCTGTTGAGCGTTTACTCCGTCCTACCCCCCGTGTCCTCTAGGGGCGCTCTGGAGGCCTACGTGCAGTCGGTCCGGGCCCGGCAGGGGAAGGAGTTTGCTGCCATCTATCCCATCATGCTGCAGCTGCTGCAGAGAGCCACCAGCGGGGGAACGGAGCCCAGCGCCTGAGGAGCTGCTCATGGGACTGCTGGGGGAGTGGGGGGTTTCTGAACATGTGACCCAAACTGTCTTAAGAAATAAACACGCTTTCATTGTTCAGAAACAGAGTTTTATTACGTCAGAAAGAGAACTGGGCTCAGATGGGCCACTTCCACTGGTTGGGTGGAGGCTCCTCCACCAGCGGCTCCCACGGCTTCCACTCCGTCATCTTCCTGGACAGGGCCAGCTCACACTCCGCCTGGCGACACAACCAGCAGGTTAACCCGGGGCAGCTGCTGCAGGAGCTGCACAATCATCTTTACCATACAAGTACAACATCCTAAAACATTTCCAGTCTGGTACCAAACCAGTTCAGGGCTCCTGAGACAACTGGAGCAGCTCATTCCTGTTAACCTGGTCAGGTAGAATGAACCACTCATTTCCACACGGGGGCTGCTGGGAGTGAGTGGGGGTTTTATCTTGAGTGACGCTCATCTTACACCAACTGCCACAGACCAGCGACATTTACTTTGCCAAAAGAAGGTTTCTGGAAACTCTCCGCCCACTTCCAGATTCCTCTGAAATCTGGTTTGAAGAATTAAGAGTGACCGACTCGGTCGTCAGAAGACCACGCCCCCAATTATACATAAATCACATTATATCATTTTAGGATTCAGGAAAAACCTGTCCAGTCCTCATGGGTGTAAATCTAACGATGGAGACTAAAACTGCTGCTGTTCCAGAGTCTAAATAGGTTTCTTCCTGCTGTAAAGTTGAACAACTGAACCTGTCAATGGAGCCAGACCCCAGTGGTCGGTAGGCCTGTGTTGAAAAAAAATCAATTTTCCGATTCTAAATAGATTCTCATTAATTCCTAAAAATCGATTTATGACTAGATCGATTTTTTTGTTTTTTTATCATTACATTACAACTTTTGGTATTTTTTTGGTTTATGCCCAAAAAAGGAATGTTTTGTTGGACAATGTTTTTGCCTTTAAAAATGTTTAAAAGGTATGAAAACATTAAAGTTTTCAGTTATAATTGCATACATTGTCTATTTCATTACTTTATATACTCTCTTGGGGTTACATTTGCATAAAATGCTGAAAACCAAATTCCCAAAAATAAAAACCGAAAGAGACTAGAATAGAAATAAAACCGATTTGGAAAATCGCTGCTGTCTTTGCTATCTGCCTTGAAGAAGGCCTACATGGCCGAAACATGTTGGCATTTTAACTTTTTCTAGGCATTTTAACTTTTTCTAAGCCATGATTTAATAAAGGCCTTTTATATTTTCTAACTTCTTGAGTGCCTTGGTTTTTCTAAATTGTTTTTGAATCCTTAGGATCCCCATGCCGAAGAGCACCTGAAGTATACTCTTTTTTACACCCAGCAGCACTCCATGCGTTTGTAGTTGCCTTTAGAAATAAAAGCGATTTCATCCGTCTCTGTTTCCTCCCTGGATCTGTTTGGTAATTCTGACCCACGATGTTTCTGAAAGCAGTTCTATCAGCATTCTGGGAGCTGATTGGTCCTTACAGCATCATTAGCTGCAATACTTGCTGTTGAATCTCAATATAATACTAGTATTAATATGTTGCAGAACTACAGTCATATAATTCATGCAACAGCTCAAAAAACTGTTTTAATAACACTAACCTAAATCAATGTTGGAATCGAATCGGATCAAATCAAATTTTGATAATCGATTCTGAATCTTAAGAATTGGAATTGAATTGATTCTTGACATTTGAATGGATCCCCAGCCCCAGCGGTCGTTTGTCCCTGTCCGGACTGTTCCAGGAACCCACCTGGAAGATGACTTCTTCAATCTGCCCACAGTTGATCTTCTTCTCCAGGTGCCCCACATCTGTCTCCTGTAAACAGAAACTCTGATCAGACTAAAGCTCCATCCCCCCCCGACCGACCGTCCGTCCAGCTGCAGGACACCCACCGCCTTCACGTGGTTGAAGCGCTCGGTGATCAGCTGCTCCGTGTACTTCCTGTAGGCGGCGTCCTGGGGCATGGTCTGCAGCGACGCCAGGATCTTGGAGTAGAGGACCCTGAGACGCTGGTGGAGGGAACAAGCACAGGTTCAGTTCCCTAGCTGGACCAGCCGGGTCCAGACCCTCCCTGAGGGCTCCCAGCTACGGTTGCTACTTTTCACAAATAGAAATAAGGGACGCCCCAATTTCAGCAAAAAAGGGACATCCCCAAAACTTCTAAACTGCATAGAAATGTATTTATTTTATATGAAAAAACAAAATACTTTGATTTTAAGTTTAAAGTGCTTTAATAGAATTAAACTTGCATGACTGTGCAGACAGACAACCATACTAGCAGCTGAAATAGCCTTTGCTCCCATGGTAAATGTAAATATAGCTACAGGTGAAGGTCAGAACATTAGAATATGGTGTAAATTTATTTCAATAATTCAACTTAAAAGGTGAAACTAATATATTACATAGTCTCACAGTCTTACATGCAAAGCAAGATATGTTAAACCTTTATTTGTTACAATTTTGATGATTGAATTGTTTATTAGTAATTTTCTGAGATTTTTTATTTGAGGTTTTCATGAACTGTGAGCCATAATCATCAAAATCATAACAAATAAAGGTTTGAAATATCTCACTTTGAATGTAGTGGGAAATAATATGTTTGTTTTACCTTTAGGTGAATTTAATACGAATGACGTTTTGCAATATATTCAAATGTTCCGACCTTCATCTGTATGACATCAATAAATAAGAGCATAATACATGTCCGTATTGGTTCAATACGGAACGCAACTTTTAATTCCCAATTAAGTAACGATTCCGTATTTCAAGTGACGGGTGGTAAGTCTGCTCCCAGCTCCAGGTTCAGACCAGCGGCCACTCCATCCTTACAACGCATCACCACGTCAGTCCCTGAACATCAAGTCCACCAACACACGCCACCCAACTAAACTAATTCTCTGAATAGAGTGCTGACAGGAATCAGCAAGAGAGACCAGGGCTGCGTCTGAAATGCCATACTAAACAGTATATACTCAAAAAGTATACTTAAGTTCGGCACACTTTTGAGTAAATATCAGTAGTATGCATTAATTGGGACGTACTACTCAGAGCCACATGGCACTTCCTGCCGTTGGGAGGGGGAGTTGTTACCATGGTAACCACTCCTGTCACAGCAGCAGTAGCAGCACCGCTCCGCTCTCTCCCCTTTATGCTGGCCCAAACAAGATGACATTTCTCCTGCGCTGTGTGGTTTTATTCTTACCTCATCTTAAATCATTGGCTGCCTGTAGCTAGCTCATTCGTAAACTTTGCAAATACATCTAGCCACACAGTAATGTGATAAATGATGAATCATCTGGTTAATATCTTATGGAAACCAAAGCGAAATCACACCTAATTACTCTCGTTTGAATAGTAGCGTGATGCTGCCGCTGCAGCTTTGCTTGGTACCGGTAACATTATCCTCCATTTTTGTTGGTTGTTAAGTATCTACGCAGTACTTAGCAACCAAACACCGCTGCATTGCATTGTGGGAAGTTTTTGCTTAGCTAGTGTCCACCAATCCAAACTAATACATTTCTCCGGAATGAGTAAAGATAGCACATACTATTGTGTACATACTAATTTAATAATGATAATCAAAAAAATTAAATGAAATAAAAATAAATAAATAAATCAGACTGGACCCTGAAACCATGTGAAACCATCTCCATGTGGGGTGATGACGGGAATGATAGAAACCAGATGTGGACCAATCATCTGGACTGGTGTGCAGGTGTGTGCGAGTGCTCACCTCATGGGGGTTGTGGGACACGGCCAGGCCCACCAGGCCAGTGGTCTGGAAGAGAGAACGGAGAGATTCTGGTTAAAGTCTGCACCATCACAGCTGGATCACAGCTGGATTACAGGTGGATCACACGCAGCCACACCCACACCAACATCTAACCGACCAATCAGAAGACAGAAACTCAATTAGATAGAGATAAGCTGCTGCAGGTCCCTTACCCCCCACCACACGAGCCAATGAGGACACGCAAAAACAACAACCAAGATCTGGGGCCTGTACTACGAAGCGGGATTTGGGGTTAGCGAGGTAACTTCAGGTTTAACCCTGGGTTTTCAGGACTACGACGGTGGTTCACTTCTTACCGGGGTACATCGCCATGGTAACTTATGCTGAACAGCTAACCTGCTCCGGAGCAGGTTATGTTCGAGATACAGATCGCCGGGTATAAAAGCACCGCCCACTGACCAATCAGCTCTCTTGGAAAATGGCATGCCCTTTCGAAGAGAATCCAGTGGAGCTCGGTGCGCGGATCGTGAGAGGAAAAAAAAAAAAAAGAGTGGGCTGACTTTCAACAAAAATTTAATTAGTCAAGAAACTAAGCAATTCCTTTCATACAAGTATCAACACTTTATCATTTCTTTTCTCCTGACAGAGAGGTATGCGAGTACGTTTGTCTTTGCTGTCGATACCCTCACTCCGTCTTTCTAAGAAAACTACTTTTGCAAATAAACCTTTATGTACAAACTGTAAATATACTGTAGAAACAAGGTATGAGTCATTTGAGAGAGGATGAAATGTCAGACCTCGTTTAATTTGAACACGACATGAACTTTTAATTTCAAGTCTAAATATTAAGTTAAATCACAGTGTAAATTATCCTTTGCTCTTCGCTACTGAAATAAGCGGCTCTGACAGCGGACTTCTCCATGCTTGCGATTGGTCATGCGCTGAAAACACGGCCCCTTTTATGTGCACGCGCTCATATCCAGATTGGAGAAACCTGGGTTGATATACCGAGTTGATAACCACCGTCGTGTGCAATTGCAATTGTCCGGGTTAGTGAATCTGGATAAGGAAAAGATATCCTGGGTATGTTGAACTTGCTTCGTAGTACAGGCCCCAGGTCCTGGTCCTGTATCTCTTCATTCTGGTCCTGGTCCTGTATCTCTTCATTCTGGTCCTGGTCCTGTATCTCTTCATTCTGGTCCTGGTCCTGTATCTCTTCATTCTGGTCCTGGTCCTGTATCTCTTCATTCTGGTCCTGGTCCTGTATCTCTTCGTCCTGGTCCAGGTCAACATCACGTTAAAACCGGAGTTCTTGATTAATGGATCCTGAAGAAAAACTAAACCAGAATCCAAATGTCCCAAAGTTTCATTGTTACGAGCCTGCAGCTCAGGAAGATTACGGGTGTCTGACAGACCAGAACCAGAACCAAAACTATCACCACTAACCAGAACCAGAACCAGTAACAAAACTTATTCATGCATTCATTTTCAGTGGGTTGGATTATTGCAATGGCATCTTTACAGGCCTTAACAAGAAATCAATCAGGCAACAGAGTCCTTACAAACACCAGGAAACTGGACCACATCACACCGGTCATGAAATCACTACACTGGCTTCCAGTGAGTCAAAGGATAGTTTAAAATCTTCCTGCTGGTCTACAAAGACCTGAATGGTCTTGGACCAAAATACATGGTTGATCTGTTAGTTCCTATGAAGCTCCCAGACCCCTGAGCTTCATCTGGATCTGTTAGTTCCTATGAAGCTCCCAGACCCCTGAGGTTCATCTGGATCTGTTAGTTCCTATGAAGCTCCCAGACCCCTGAGGTTCATCTGGATCTGGTTTGTTGTGGTTCCAGAACCAGAACCAAGCAAGGTGAGGCAGCGTTCAGTTATTCTGCTCCTCACTGGTGGAACAAACTTCCTGTAGACCTGAGGTCTGCTCCAACTGCAGACCCTTTAAATCAGGGCTAAAAACATTACTGGTGTTCTGACAATCTTTGCTCCCTGCCTAGAATGCTACGGTTCTGCGCATGCGCACAGTGGATTTTCAAAGTTTGATTGGCACGTCCATGATTTTTTGCACGATGTAAAATGAATAATATGGGATGTTGAGTATTCTATCCTTCAAAATACACTAGCCATGACATGAATTGCATTACACTTTGTGAACATTATACGATAAAGAAAAAAAAAACAATTATATCGCTTTATTTGATATTCATTCAGTAATTGGCCTTTATTTAGCCAGGCAGGTCATTAAGAACACATTATTATTATTACCACTTGCTAGGGAGTAAAACACAGTAAAATTGTAGCTCTACAAAAAGGTAGAAAACCATTAGGTAGCATTTTTTGGCAAAGCAGCAGAAATTGGCAGAACACAGTTTACTGAAGCTACTCTTAAATTAAATACTTCTACTGCCCTTACTTTTAACAACCTGTGCTTTTTATTATTTTACCTTTTTTCCTATCATTGTATTTGTCATTTACTGTTTAATTGTGTCTCGCCGCTTTTAATGTAGATATTAATCACTTTGAATTACCTAGTGTTGAATTGTGCTCTACACATAAACATGCCTTGCCTAACAGGTCACCACTAACAGAACCAGAACTAGACCGGGTCACCGGTACGAGCCTGCAGCTCAGGGAGACTAGGGTGTCTGACAGACCAGAACCAGAACTATCCCCACTAACCAGAACCTGAACTAATCCGGGTCACCTCTACGCACCTTCTTTAACACTCCGGCCATTCCGCTGCAGTTCTTCTTCTTCTGCGGGTTTAGGTATTTAACTTCTTCGCGAGTCGTATTATTGCACCGCCAAGGGCCGCGCCCCCTGCTGGTGAAGAGGTGCATAGACCGGAATCGCCCGTATCCGCCCCATGGAGCTGCTGCGATACGTCAACGACGCCGCCATATTGGATGTGGCAAGACTGCGCTGTAAACTAATACAAGTAAATGAACTTATTTTCATAAAGCGCCTTTCTACAAAGAAATGTACGTTTTACGTCTCATTTATTCATTCACACACGCACTAATATACTTGGGAAACAGTTAGGCACCAAATAGAATATATTTAATTTTCTCAGATGGCAAAAATAAGAACTTTATTGATCCCACATAGGAGTAATTCATGTTATATCAGCTATAGAGAACAAGGTAGTGCCGAAAAACAATATATTTATTTATATATATATATATATATATATATATATCCCCCCTCACAAAAAGAAAGACATTTTTTCATCAACAAAACAAATTAAAATAACATATTTGAACCATTTTTCAGACAAAATAACATTTGAATCATTTTTCAGACAATAAAAAAAAAAATGGCTCAAATATGTTAGTGTATTGTAATTCTGCTACATGTCCTACTTTTCTCAATAAGATCCTGCTAGCCCAAAATAATTTTTTGAGAATGGTTACTTTTGCCAAAAAAAACAGAATCTTCTATTTTTCTTTTTAGACAATTTAATTTGTTATCTGTCTTCAATGTGAACATCTATCAAACCTGTGTGTTTATGTATAAGTATGTATATCCATCTCACGACCAGCCTCTCAGCTTCCAGAATGTTTTTAAGTTTTCCTCAGACATCCATTCATATCAGACACGACACTCAAAAGGACTTTTACCTTACTTTATGCCGGACTTCACACAATCCACGCACTTTAAAATACAGAGGACCGGCGCTATGGAACAATTTACCTACATCACTAAAATCAATATCTTCACTGGCTTTGTTCAAAAAACACTTGAAAAAAATAATTTAGTTAAGATCAGAAACACTTCTGGAGTTGTTAAATTGTATTTTTTTTCCTCATGCAATTATCCTACATCTTCATTTTTCCCCCATCCTTCAATAATTCAGTATTGTTTTTCTTTTTCATGTTAAATTGTCTTTTTCCGTTTTATATTATGCATTTCTATATTGGTTGTTTTTGTTTTTGCTATTGTCGTTTGTTTTATAAGGGGGAGGCATTTTCATAAGCCTTTTTGGCTTCCACCTCTCCCGCACAAAGCTTCATTTGACCTTTGTTTTTACTGTTCTGTTTCATGTGCAAAATAAACTAAAACATATTCCACAGTCTCAGTGGAAATGCTGTCTCCATTACAAATCTTTTTTTCCCCCTCCCCCACAAAACACCACACATAAACAAACCTTTGATAAAACATGAGACAGAGAGACTAAGTAAACTTAGGAAAGGTTACAGTTTCAGAAATCTCCATAAACATTAGCACAGATTTAGAAATATAAAAGAGAAGGTTTTGCAATAAAAGGTGTATTATATCCATATTCAATTTATTTATATATAGAATAGCATAAAATTTTATTAAATTAATAGCATACAATTTGATAAAATGCAACTGAACACTCAGCAGTCGTCTATTTCCTGTACTTCAGCAGCTCTGGAAGAAAAGAAAAAAAAATAATTTAAACATTAGAAAAAGTAGAGTAAAACATAAAAAAAGAAAAAGTTACAGCATAGGAAATTAGTACTATGGATTATATATATATTTATTTAAAAAAAAAAAAAAAAAAAAAAAAATCAGGTTGCAAGTAGGCTATTCATTACCTCATTAAAAAAAATTCACAACTAATTATTCAAGTAGTGTATGATCTTATTGAGTGAACTGATGAGTTGTCCAAGTGCAGCAGCAGGTAAGTCCACCTATGACGGTGAAAACCTTTTGACTGGACAGTGTTGATGTCGCTTTCATTTCAAACATTCATCAAATTTAATTTGCAATAATCTGGATGATATAAAACCACAGTAACACATGTATACCTTCTTTGAGTTTCTGGATTTCTTCTGATTTCACTTGAAGTTGCTTCTCAAGTGCAGTACATTTGGCACAACCTGCAACACAGTTACAAACCACAGTCTCAGTCAGTCTTTGAGCCTCCACTTTTAGTTTTTGTGCATCAGACGCGGATGTTGGTGAGGAACCTCCCTCAAGTGGACATTCCTGGAACTGGAGTGTAAATTATCATCCAGTCGAGATGTAGTTTTAAACTATTAAACTGATCTGAACAGTGTATTAATGCAATGTTTACATCCCCTACAACTCAATCTTATAAAGTAATATATAAAGTTTGGATTATGATCAAGCCAATACTAGCAACAAAAAACATCAAACATGTACCGTAGTTGCCTATTGTTGGTAGTTTTATCAAAAGAACTAATAATCTATTGGAGACATGACAGACATAACTTAGAACGATGAAAAATGTACAACACAAGTCCTCTTATTACTATAGTACGGAAGAGTGTTAGGGCCAGGCAGGAGGAAAATACAAATATTTTAGAGGAGAAAGATTTTTTTTTTCATTATGCACTTCGAGAAAAAAGTCGAAATGCCGAGAAAAAAAGTCGAGATCAATGTTAAAGTACAATTTCGAGAAAAAAGGTCGAAATGCTGAGAAAAAAAAAAGGTTGAAATGCCGAGGAAAAAAAAAGGTTGAAATGCCGAGGAAAAAAAAGGTCGAAATGCCGAGAAAAAAAAGGTCGAAATGCCGAGAAAAAAAAGGTCGAAATGCCGAGAAAAAAAAAAGGTCGAAATGCAGAGAAAAAAAAAGGTCGAAATGCAGAGAAAAAAAAAAGGTCGAAATGCCGAGAAAAAAAAAGGTCGAAATGCCGAGAAAAAAAAGGTCGAAATGCCGAGAAAAAAAAGGTCGAAATGCAGAGAAAAAAAAAGGTCGAAATGCCGAGAAAAAAAGGCAGAAATGCTGAGAAAAAAAGGCCGAAATGCAGAGAAAAAAATAGGTTGAAATGCCGAAAAAAAAAAAAGTCGAAATGCCGTGAAAAAAAAAGTCGAAATGACGAGAAAAAAGTTGAAAAGTCGAGATTAATGTTGAAGTACAATTTCGAGAAAAAAGACGAAATTTTAAGAAAAGTCGAAAAAAAAAGGTGAAATTTCGACTTTATTCACGAAATTTCGACCCATTTCTCAAAATTGTATTTAAACATTAATCTCGACATTTCGACTTTTTTCTCGAAGTGCACAATAAAAAAAAAAAATCTTCCACTCTCAAATTTTTTTTCTCTTGCCTGGCCCTTATACTCTTCCGTACTATAGGGAGAAGAAAAGACTAAACAAAATTCAGCTCATCCTACCCTGGGTTTGGGGTTTAGTCAGCAGAGATCTGTGGGTGGTTGCAGGCGGTTTCAGGGATTTGGTTTTACTGTTCACGTCACAGGCTGCTACGGTTTCAGCAGTACTTGCTGGCACTGCTACACATGGAGAGAACAAAATAAAAGCATAGCAGGTTGAGGTTGGTGATGTCAAAAGACCCTCAGCAACCAAAATGACATTACTGAGCTGCTAAAAATTCATGTAGCACCTGTTTGAGTCCAAACCTACCAATTCTTTGAGCCTTAGGAGGCAAAGATCTTTGACTGGCTGTGGGCTGTTTCAAGTTTTTAACCTTGTTTGTCGAATCACAGGAAGATGACGCAGGTTCAGTATTATTGGATGGCACAAGAATATCTGAAAATATGAGGGATAAAAGTATAAGGTGACCATAATTCAACTTTAAATGTTGGTTATTAAATAAGCTCGGAACACCGACACTGCAGGGGAGCAACTTAGGATGAAGTTGTGCAACTACTAACAATACAGAACTATGTTGTAGCAGCAAATCAATATTTACCAGTTTTCTTCCTTTTCGGCACTGGCAAAACGTGTCCTTTAGTTAACGGGTGCTTCTTTCCTTGTAGATTCTTAGTTACAAGGTTAGATGCTGGAGGAAGAAGAATCAAACAAATCATAAATAATGACAATGTGCGCTCTTCAGCTAGCTGCATTTTAGTTCAATGTCCAAGTGTAACTGGTTTTCAGTAAAAGAGAAAAAAACATCCTTTCAAATGACATGAGAAAGCAGAAAAAGAAATGTGGAAATAATTCTGTGGTATGCAAGCACCAGAAGAAAAAAAGACAGGTACTGTACAGGACTGTCTCAGAAAATTAGAATATTGTGATAAAGTTCTTTAATGCAATTTAAAAAAAAAAAAAAAAAAAAAAAGTCACATTCTGGATTCATTACAAATCAACTGAAATATTGCAAGCCTTTTATTATTTTAATATTGGTGATTATGGCTTACATTTTAAGATTAAGATTCCCAGAATATTCTAATTTTTTGAGATATGATATTTGAGTTTTCTTAATCTGTAAGCCATGATCAGCAATATTAAAATAATAAAAGGCTTGCAATATTTCTGTTGATTTGTAATTAATCCAGAATGTATGACATTTTTGTTTTTGTAATTGCATTACAGAAAATCACAATATTCTAATTTTCTGAGACAGTCCTGTATATCCATTGTAGTTCAACATGTTGCCTCTTCTTTTTTTTTATGTACTTATTTGTATTTTTTACCGTATTCACTTTTTTGCACACTTATTTCAAAGAATATAATGAACGGTGACAACATGTGGCCTGGTGATTTTGAGAGTACCTGCTGGTCCCGGTCTGCAGGGCCTGTCAGCGTTAGCAGAAGCTTGTGTTGGAACTCTTGCTGTTGGTGACGTCAGCCCTGGAGCCGCTCTCTGGATGGATGACGGGATCCCACTCACCTGCGGTCTCTGCAGGCCAGAACCGGGGATCTTTGAAGCTAAAATCAGCGTAGAGGAAGGTGGTGAATACTTTGCTAATGAATCTTTTCATAATTATGCATTACACCGTGTCCTAACTGCATGCGACGCGAGCGAGCGTCAGCGACAAAATCAATTCCATTGCTTTATTTTTTTAATTGGACTGTCCTAACTGTAAACCTCAATAAAGTGGCAGAAACAGTAGAGAAACATAATTATAAGAATAAGATAATGGGATAATATCTGCCACTTTATTGAGGTTTTTGTAGTGAAATGAGGAGGAATCACAGAGATAACTTCTCATTTCAACTAACTGGATCAGCCGTTCCTCATCCGTGACTGTTTCCTACAGCGCTTTCAACGTGAGCGACAGGAAGAAAATAGAACATTTAAATATCACAATATCAAGCTTGTTTTCTGTTTAGAAAGTACAAACGTAGGAAGATAACAAGTACTGGCCCATCTTTTACTCATATTTTTTAGGAGTTTCTTTCAGGAGTGCACGGGCGGGTAGTGTGGTGAGTAAAAAGCGAGTTTCAGCTGTCAATCAAAATAATGTGGGGGCCCATAACGCTTTCAGTGTGGACAGAAAGCGTCCGATGTCAAGCAGTGCAACGCGATAGACGGACGCTCGCGTGCAGTTAGGACAGGCTGTTACACTGAACACTGAACACAACTTGATGAAAGCGAGAAAAAAAAGAGAAGAAAGAAATGCAAACTACACTGTCTCAAAGATTTTGCAGAAGCATGAAAACACTTAATGTTTTATATGAAAGCGCAACATAAAAGGTATACTGCAACCTTCTCCAAAAACTAGATCATGACACCTACCTGCTGCAGACCGCAAGTTATAGGAGCTCAATATTCTTGTGGTCTAAAATAGACAACGAGAAGAAGATGTTATCAGACAAGTGCCATCCGTCAGTACAGGAATGTCTCAGAAAATTAGAATATTGTGAGTTCTTTATTTTCTGTAATGCAATTAAAAAAAAAAAAAGTCATACATTCTGGATTAATCACAAATCAACTGAAATATTGCAAGCCTTTTATTATTTTAATATTGCTGATTATGGCTTACAGTTTAAGATTCCCAGAATATTCAAATTTTTTTAGATAGGATATTTGAGTTTTCTTAAGCTGTAAACCATGATCAGCAATATTAAAATAATAAAAGGCTTGCAATATTTCAGTTGATTTGTAATGAATCCAGAATGTATGACATTTTTGCATTACAGAAAATAAAGGACTTTATCACAATACTCCAAATTTCTGAGACAGTCCTGTATTTGAGGCAAACTCTTTAAAACTAAATGTCCTCTTGCAAAAATCAGTGGACAACAAACCCAAACGTTCATGTCCTACCTTCCGTGTTTCCTCTGCCGCAGCATTTCTAAGAGCATCAGCGTGGGTTCTTTGGCCTTTGACGGGCAAGCCGGAAGTGACCGGTTCGGGCCGCCCTGGACGCTTGGATCCTGCTTTGTTCTCCGACGGCCGGAGTGCAACATTTGAAACAGGCCAAAAGGCTTTAGCAGCGCGCTGTGTCAAGAATGTTTTTTGGTCGCCAACAATGTTTGATGGCTGACTAGGACCATCTCCATAAAGTTTCTTCGGACCTGCAAAAACTTTGCTCGGCTCTCCTTCTAGGTTGGGGTTGGATATTTTACAGTTGATCAAGGGTGTTGAAGTAACCCATGCGTCAACTCTTAAATCCAGACTTTCATCTAGGTCGAATGTGTTTGCCTTGTGTTTTCCACCTAGAGTTTGATGGCATGACGTGTCGGAAACACAACTCAGTTCTTCTGACTGCAGCTGATCCTTGTGCTCACATGTACCATCTCCAGAAACGGCCTCCAAAACAGGATTAGCTTCAAATGTGCCGTTGGGATTCTCAACCGTCTCGACACGAGGCCCTGCTGTGACCGCTGTCATCTCAGTGTCTTTGGGCAACTCCGGAAGCTGCTCGTCAGAGTTGCCATCTTTAATGCTAGTGGTTAAATTACAGACTTTAGGCGTGGGGGGTTTGCCCAAAGAGCTGTGGTGATTGTCGCATGAGCTACTCTCCGACAGCGTTACTGTGGCATTTCGTGTGTTGGAGACTGTAGGCGTGGGGGGTTTGCCCAAAGAGCTGTGGTGATTGTCGCATGAGCTACTCTCCGACAGCGTTACTGTGGCATTTTGTGTGTTGGAAGTTTTAAAATCAAACGTGTTGTTCTGAATATGGACAGTCGGAGGAACACCTTCCTCGATAGTCGTGCTGGAACGGGAATTTTGAGAAGAATATTTATCAAAAGTGGCATTCGGCACTTCACACTCGCCATTTTCCTTAGAAAAAGAGCAACTTTGAGTCACAGCGAAGGCTCTTTCGCAGGAGAGAGGCTCGGCCTGGTCTGTGGCTCCCTGACTCCCCACCACTAGACTGTTTGCATCCGATGTTGGAAGACCCGGCTTATTATCCTCGGGGCAAAAAACTGGAGCGCTAGTGTTGATATCAAAAGATCTCCGACTGGACGCCTGCAGAACAGACACTGTATTGTTCTCTGACACAACCGTTTTTGAGCTTTGCTGTGACACTTCACTGGTCAGAATCTCTTCATTGGGACCGTCCATGTTATCAGGAGTGTTTGTGGGTTCAGAATGCAGTTCCAAGAAAACTCCCTTTGGACCAGAGCTACAGTCCATACCAGAGGCACTAGAGGAGGTTATGTTGCAGGTAATATCCGCTGGTAATTTGTCAAAAGTGTCCCCTCTTGATATTTGAGGGTTTTCCACATTTTCCTGACTTGTCTTTGACGAAGACCCACTATGTTCCAAAACACTACCCATAGTGATATCCTGAGTTACTTCCACAGAGGTTTTAATGATGCTAACGGACTGGCCGCTTGTGCTCGACATATCCTCGTTTGAAACGGCCTCCGATCTGACAGGTTCTGCCACAGTTTGCCCACAGAGCTTAGACAAAGCTTGCACCATTTCCTGTGTCGTGTTCATAGTGGAGACCTGACCACATGGCGACAGCAGGGAGTCACATGTATTGTCGAGAAGAGTAATTTCTGTCAAGTATTGGTCAAGTATCCTCGAGGATGCAGTCTTTTTCTCAGTGGGGTCGTCCGCTTTGACTTCAGCCCGAGTGCCAGCCGTGATCTCCACCGGTTTAGGAAGTTCAGAAGGGCCGTTACTTTGTTCAACACATGTGATCGCATCACAGACCGTTGGTTTTGCAGGTGCACCTTCAGGAAGGACTGAGACATTCGTAGTGAGCTGCATCGTTGAGTCACACATAGAATCAAGAAGAGTTATTTCTGGCAATTGTTCAAAATCAAGCAGGCACATAGGAGAACGGATACTGTCGAAGGATCTCCCATAAGGATTACTCGTGTTAGGCTTTTGGCCAGTCCCTCCTGTTGATTTTTGACAATTTTTCTTGGGAAAGCCACACATTAACGGCTCTGTAAATGATCGTTGGGCGTCTATATTCAAGTAGTTTAAGATTGGAGTTAGAGTAGACTGAAAACCCAACTTTCTCTTGCCTCCATTGTTGCCATTTGTTGGATTTGGTGTTGAAAAATCACAAGTCTCCAAGAGAGGACCATGTATGGGGGACTGACCCCTAACATCTTCCGCCTGGAGTTTGAATTTTGACGTTCCAGCTGCAGTGCCGTCTGCAGTTGGAATATTTTCATTGCATTCATCTGCTTCTGGATTGTCCTGAATGCATGAGGTCTGCATTATTGTTTCATTAGGCATCATGAATGATTTCTCCTTTTGATTTGACACAAAAATAGTTATGCCTCCTCCTTCTTCTTCTACAAACAGAGTCCAGTGCTCTTCAAACACATTTCGTCTGGTGTTTTCTCAGGCTCTGGATTCAGGAAGCCTGTGCATTAAAAACAAAACATTTTGAACTCAGTTTTTAGATCCCATGCCTTAGCGATTATTATAATATAAGCAGTACTCGAGTTGGGCGGGGATGAGGAGGGATGGCATCCCCCCTGAAATAAAAACAGTCCAAATCATCCCCCTGTAAAACTGCCATCCCCCCTTTCCATCCCTTATGTCATTTCATCAATGAATGTGGTTTTACTGCTATTTCAACATTTAGAGTCATCACCAGAAAAATAACACCAGAAAAATAACTTATTTGACAATTTTCACCTGTTTCAAGTACATTTTCACTTGAAATAAGTAGAAAAATCTGCCAGTGGGACAAGATTTATCTTCTTATTACAAGCAAAAAAATCTTGTTCCACTGGCAGATTTTTCTACTTATTTCAAGTGAAAAACTACTTGAAACAGGTGAAAATTGTTGTTTTTCCCAGTGATGAGTCTTGTTTTAAGTGCAATGAGATTTTTTGACTAAAATTAGACATTTTAACTAGAAATAAGACAAATATTCTTGTTAAGATTGTGAGTTTTTGCAGTGATCCATTTTACTTATCCTGTGAAGGACAGAGTCATATTGATAAGTTCAGAAAAGTGTTTTTTATTGTTGTGTTTTGATGTATTTGATGTAAGCCCAGTGGATATTTAAAGCTTACAGAAGGCTGCATTTAACTGCTGCTATGTCATTCCTGCAGTATTTCTGCAGGTGTTTTGGTCACTGCTATTATTTGTAATATATTATATTATTTGTAATCAGCACAAATTATCTGTCCCCATATGATCAAATCCACCATCCCCCCTGATTTCTTTACAACTCGAGTACTGAATATCAGTATTCGTAGGACTGAACATTTTACATGTGCAGATAAGCTACTGAGTTTAATACTTCTACAACTGTAGGATAAAAATACAAATATTATTTATTCTATCAATATCAACATGCTGCCGATATCACACAGGAATAGTCACTCAGTCGCAGATTTGATCAACTTAGTGGCGTGGAAAGACGACGTTTAGCAGCCGGTTAAACCTGAATTATGGTTCGCGTTAAATCGACGCAGAGCCTACGCCGTAGGGTTGCGGCGTAGGGTACGCGGCGACGCGCAACGTACGGTGCGCGTCGCTGCGTAACTACGCCGTATGCTCTGCGTTGGTGTAACGCGGAACCATAAATCAGCCTTTAGACTCGCCGTGCCACCCGTAACGTAATAAAACGTGCATCCCCTTAATAATACCATAACTTTAATCAAATAGGGGCGAAGACAATTACAGGGACAGTGTAATACCCACTTAAATATAACTGATGAGCAAAATTAAAGTTGATTTATTTTAAATAACTTAAATTATGTCCGAAGATAAGCGAATGTTAGTTTGGTGACGGAACATGTTACGAGTACTTACATGTGAACAAACATGCCCTGGTGGATGTTTGTGTTTGTAAAGATGTTTAAGCCGGTCCTCTCCAGGCTGGAATAGATCAAAAGTCATATAAATATTCAAACTTTAGTCAAAACGTTCACTACTGCCGCCCCGCCGCACCAGTTCAAAAAGCTACAACTCCTGGAACCTTTTGAGTCTGTAACAAAGCAGCTGATTGGCTGATTCCAACCAATCACGGCGCTAGAATTCTTCTTCGTGAGCTTTCAGCTGACTGACGCCATCCCTTTTTTATAAACTTTATTTAACATTTCAATTTACAAAATACCTTTGAGGACAACTGAAACATTACAAGCTCACAACAAAAAATTTGAAGTTGACTCCTGTCTCAAAAATTTTTTGGCGTGAAATTAGAAATTGGCTATCTTTAAAAATGAATGGCATTCCAAATTTAGAAATCGTTAACATTATTTTTTATATAGATACTATTGACAAATCAGTGTCCTTCTTGGTTAATGTCATTCTTCAACTGGCTAAATACCACATACATTGTTGTAAGTGGAGAAAAATGAAGCCCTTTTCCCATTTTTTTATAAATTATTTCAAAAGTTTTTTTGTTTCTTTAAAAAATATTAAGTCAAATAACTCTGCAAAACATTATTAACCGATATATCAAAGTATCTTTTATTTTAAGTCTCTTTCTGAAATGTCGATGCTATTTGCTTTAAAATACCTTACTGTTCCTTTGTTTATATGTCTCTTGTTCATGAAACCTCCAAGATGTTCTTTTTTCTTATTGTATTTCCTCTACTAGCAGTTTTGTATAAAGTGTGTTTTTCTTGTTTAAAAAATTGTGTTCAATAAAAAAAAAAAAGAATTGTATACATCTTAACAACAGTATTTTTAATTGGTAACAGGACAAGAAAACAGGATTAAAAAAAAGATTAAATAAAATAAAAAATAAAATAATCATAGGGGTTGACATTTCAACAAAAGTGCTTAAGCGTATAAAAAACAAGATTGTAACTTAAAGAGAAAGAGACGTTGACATGGTTTCATATAAATCATGTATAGACTGATTTTCTTGATAGTACCTTTATGGATGTTATATCATTTTTCATTTCATTTTTAAAACAGACTATGGAGGGTTTGCTGTTTTTCCATTTATTTTTATGTATATGATATTTTCCCATAATGAGAATTATGTTCACCATCTTGGATTCCTTCTTTGACTGACCATAAATCATGACCTGAAACTTGCTAAACAAAGACTTGTTGATCCCAATATTTAACCAGCGATAAACATCTTGCCAAAAAAGCATTGTGACCGAACAAGAAAAGAATAAGTGTTCAATTGTTTCGTGTTCTGTCATACAAAATACACAAGGATCTACTTCCAAATTGAACCTTCTCCTTAGGTTTTCAGCAGCAGGATAAATATTGTTTATTATTTTAAACTGAATTTATTTTGCTTTGGGTGAAATTGGCCATTTAAAATAACTGCTGTATGTCCTCTGTTTCCCAAGTATATTAGTGCGTGTGTGAATGAATAAATGAGACGTAAAACGTAAATTCCTTTATAGAAAGGCGTTTTATGAAAATAAGTCAATACTTATTATAGGCTACCTTGGTATTGGTTTACAGCGCAGTCTTGCCACATCCAATATGGTGGCGTCGTTGACGTATCGCAGCAGCTGACGTTCAGCGCGGCCGCCATCTTGGATGGGTCTCCAATGCAGCCCCAGTTTATTTATTTCTACTGAGGAAGGTTTTATCCCTGACTACAATAATCCATAACTCCCCGAATTTTTACCCGATTTTCACACGGTTTGGTTTGTTACAAACGGCAGAGATTTAGTTATGATACAGGACACTGTCACACGTTAAAAATACATACTTTTATGCTGAAAGACTTTGTATTATGCTCTTTAACAAAGACATATGGTATGGCATATTGATAAATGTATAAATTAATTAATTTTATATTTTAATAAAGAAACCAGTTTGATTGTTCATTTGAATTTATGAGTCATGAGCTGTCATTAGGCCATTATGTGAAAGTTTTTATACATGTCATTTCAGTCTGTAACACATATACATACAAGCTCCCATATATACTGTACCAGCTCAGTAAATTTTTTTAAAAGTAATTTTTTGTAATTTTTTTGCCTGGAAAAGTAATATTATAAATCCAGGTTGTACTGCGGCAAAAAATTTTATTTTAAAAAACTGGCCACGTCTATGGCGGCCGCGGAGGGACAGTAGGCGCCCAGCTAAGCCACAACAGAAGCATGTGTTGTATTTGGAGATAGAAAGGAGTCCTAAATGTTCAACGGCTTATTTTTGTAAAACCTCTGATTAAGTGTACTTTTTTTAAAATACATTTTATTTTAAGCATTTTTATTATACGATTACAAAAGGAAATACACACAAAAGAAAAACAACAAAAATAATCCAAACACAAACTGCCCACGCTGGGTAAAAGAAAAGAAAGACTAAGGAATGTGTCCATGCGAGTCCAGCGGCTAGTAATGTCCCTGAGCCAGAGGTCAAACGCCATCAACCTGTGAGACGAGTCCCAGAGCAGACGGGAGGCCGATTACCAGGTCATTCCACAGGTGCAGCTCCTAATAGAGACAGGAAGGCACAAAAGATATTCACATGCTAGATTGGTCCTTTTCCTTCCTCATCTAATCAATAAAAGGACCCCAGATCTTAAGGAACTTCTCCTGTGAATTCTTCCAGATGTAGACAGGAAGTCATGGATAACCAGGTCTTGAAATAGAGGGAGAGCTGGATTTCCACTCGTTCAACAATAAGCCTTTTTGATATTACCATAGCAACCGTGGAGGACTATGAAGGCAGCGGGAGGTGGTTGGAGCAGCCCGTTATACTATTAATGACCTGTACAGATTAAAGTCTACACTTTGATCACAACTTTGAATACTCTGTTTAAGGTTTGGAAAAGAAAATCGGTCATTTAAAAAAAAAAAAAAAAACTTCTAGACTGAATATTTAAACAAAGAATTTATAAATGAAGACGCCGCATTCTTTCATTTTATATTGGGTGTGGCTGCACAGTCATCAGCCAATCAGAAGGTTGCATTTCTTGTTTTTCTTCTTCCGGCTCTCAGCGAAGGCGGACGCTTTTCTGCTCCTCTCCCTTATCTATCTGCCCTGCTACTGCTTTTGTCCTGTCTCGTCTTCAGAGTCTCTCCTTTTCACTCCTCCGAAATTCTACAATCATGGAATTGATTAACTGGTCTCTCAGCACAATTGACCAACTTTTTGCAACAAGAAGTCAGGGGGTAAGGGAGCCCTCTTGCCCCGATGGGACATTTTTTGCTGGATACACAATGGATTCCTACAAATATTGGAAACCATTGTGTTTGGCGATCCTGTCTGTCGAGGACGTTGAAGATGCCTTCATAATTGAATTTATGATAGCAGGATTTCTCCTAATCGGTGGTGGTGGGGATTCCTGGTCTACCGACAAACGCGTAAGTCGTCGACAGTTGTTTTGGCCCTTTCAGAGCTGCCGGACGTGGCTGATGGGATAAGCACGGCTATCAACACTCAGACTTTAACGCTGGGGGAGCAAAGCCGTAAGCTGGATGCGATTCTTGAACAGAATTGCAGGCTGGCGGCGGCCTTTGAGCTCATTGGCAAGATGGAGAAGACCTTGGAAAAGTTGGAAGCTCGGCTTGGCGGGAATTGATTACCAATTCGTCTGTTTGGAGTCGCCATTGATGGACCAGAGACTAAAGGCAGACGGAAAATTACTGAGTCTGTCCGTTTGCAATACAATTGTTGATTCTATAATCTGGCCTTGACAGGGCAGTTTGGCCGATCGCTCTAGTCACAATCTCCCTGGTGGAATGTAAACAAGGGACTCTGCCCCCACTAACCCTCCCATCTCCAGGAACATCTGTGGACCTGTTTACACACACACGTGCTGATAACCACACCTCCCTCATTCTCAACGCCTTCCTTGGCCCCCCCTCTTATCGCCCCCCCCCCCCAACGCAGTCTCCGGGTTTCGAACGCCACGAAGACGCGGCGATCACCTGGATGTGCTGTGCTGTGACCGGGACCCCCCCAACCCCACACACAAGTCTTGTGATAATGTTTGTTGCTTTGTGTGCCGGTGTTTTTTGCACCTTGACACTGTGTATTATACTCAGTGTGATGATGTTTTTTTTCTCCTCCCCCCCCCTATCCCAGTGTTACCCTTGGAAAAACAGGCGCACAATACCATCGTGTCGCCGCCGGTGTATCCGGAGTCAAAAACAGTTTTCTAAACTGCCTTAATAAACCTGATTCTGATTCTGATTGTGGCAGCTGTGCTGAAACTGAACTCTCCCTGAGCAGGAACCCGAACCTTCCCCCCGAAAGAAAGGCAGTCCAGGACGGCAGATGTAGGATGTGTTTAATGACATCAGGTCACATGGCCAACATCAGCTTTTCAAACATCTAGTTAAAAGAAAGTGTCCGGAAACGGACGGCTATCTACAACAGTAAAAAACATGTGGCGTATAAAAATATATTACACATCTGAGTATTTACAGGTGCAGGTTTCTACTCGTCTAAAACCTCTGATCTACAGATCTCCATAAACTAACAGACCAAACACAGGAGGAGGAACCAGGGACAGGTGAAGGGGGGGGGCCATGATCTCAGACAGGTGAGGGGGAGGAGCCATGATCTCAGACAGGTGAGGGGGAGGAGCCATGATCTCAGACAGGTGAGGGGGAGGAGCCATGATCTCAGACAGGTGAGGAGTCATGATCTCAGACAGGTGAGGGGGAGGAGCCATCTCAGTGAGGGGGAGGAGCCATGATCTCAGACAGGTGAGGGGGAGGAGTCATGATCTCAGACAGGTGAGGGGGAGGAGTCATGATCTCAGACAGGTGAGGGGGAGGAGTCATGATCTCAGACAGGTGAGGGGGAGGAGTCATGATCTCAGACAGGTGAGGGGGAGGAGCTATGATCTCAGACAGGTGAGGGGGAGGAGCTATCTCGGTGAGGGGGAGGAGTAATGATCTCAGACAGGTGAGGGGGAGGAGTCATGATCTCAGACAGGTGAGGGGGAGGAGCCATCTCGGTGAGGGGTCATGATCTCAGACAGGTGAGGAGTCATAGACAGGTGAGGAGTCAGACAGGTGAGGGGGCGGAGTCAGACAGGTGAGGGGGAGGAGTCAGATAGGTGAGGGGGCAGAGTCAGACAGGTGAGGGGGAGGAGTCATCTCAGACAGGTGAGGGGGAGGAGTCATGATTTCTAGGGGTGGGCAAAAATATCGATAC
Source organism: Cololabis saira (assembly GCF_033807715.1). Taxonomy (NCBI): domain Eukaryota; kingdom Metazoa; phylum Chordata; class Actinopteri; order Beloniformes; family Belonidae; genus Cololabis; species Cololabis saira. The sequence continues at coordinate 30,218,410 of NC_084609.1, forward strand.
GGCAATATATCGCGATACATAGTCTCCCGATACGATATTCAATGTATGTATCGCGATATATTGCCGTATCAGTATTTTTGCCCACCCCTAGCTGCACTTTATTTTGTGATTTCAGTGTGGGTGAGACACTGCATTTTATTTTTGTCATTTTAAGTCAGGGGCAAGTAGCTGTACTGTATTTTTGTGATTTCAATTTCAGTGTGGGTGAGACACTGCATTTTATTTTGAGTATTTTGTATCTAAGAATGCAAATATGTTGCATAATTAAAATGGAAAGTTTGAATTACATTTGACTCAGTCTGTCCAATGCATTATCACTATCATCTGACGTACATATGTACAACTTGGATTTTAAGATGTGTAATGCATTTTTAAATTTTTCGGTGAACTATGTAGAATATCGCGATATATCAGGATATATCGCATAATCGGGATATCGCAATTTTTTAATCGTATCGTGGCTCAAGTATCGTGATGCGTATCGTATCGTGAGGTCCTTCCCAATACCCACCCCTAATGATTTCAGACAGGTGAGGGGGAGGAGTCATGATTTCAGACAGGTGAGGGGGAGGAGTCATGATTTCAGACAGGTGAGGAGTCATGATTTCAGACAGGTGAGGGGGAGGAGTCATGATTTCAGACAGGTGAGGAGTCATGATTTCAGACAGGTGAGGAGTCATGATTTCAGACAGGTGAGGGGGAGGAGTCAGACAGGTGAGGGGGAGGAGTCATGATTTCAGACAGGTGAGGGGGAGGAGTCATGATTTCAGACAGGTGAGGGGGAGGAGTCATGATTTCAGACAGGTGAGGGAGGTTCAGACGGGTCATTCCTGAGGATCCTGGAGCAGGTTCACAGATTCACAGGGAGGAGACTCCTCGTGGCTGCAGGAGGTCAGAAGAACATCCTGCAGGAAGAAACAGTTTCAGTTTATGTGACAGAATGTCTTTCTTTAAACCCCTGGGTCCAGACCTCATGCCCCCGGGACCTCGCGCCCCCGGGACCTCGCGCCCCCGGGACCTCGCGCCCCCGGGACCTCACGCCACCAGACCAATAAAGGACTTGGCGTGGATTTTCCTCAAAATCCATCCAACATTTCAGAAAGTCTTGGCACCAATCACTGTTCAACCGTTCCCTGGTCAGCCAGTCCGTAATCAATGATGCTCGGTGAACCGGTCCCTAATCAGCACGCCTTTATGGCGCTTTTCCACTAGTACCTACTCAGCCCGACTCCACTCGCCCTCGATTCTTTTCATAGCCAGACCAGAAGTAGGAGGTTGGAGTGAAGCTGCTGTGACGTTTGTAGCCTTGAGCAGACATGGACTGAGAAAGCTCCTGGTAGATTTTTTCATTCCTCGTGGCCCCATCCAGCTCTCTCTGGATATTTTCCTCAGCCACCAGGTTTAAGAAGGTCTTCACCTCTGAATTTAACCACGGAACAGATTTCTGTGCTGCCACTGTTCTTCGAAAGAAATGAACAAGAAGCCACGAGTCGCTCTTGAAATGATGTCACATCCTGACTCAGACGTCTGACTCCAACTTAGACCCCTAGTGGAAAAGAACCAAACCGAGGCGAGTCGAGTCGGGCTGAATAGGTACAAGTGTAAAAGCGCCATTAGTCACCCGGTCCCTGGGAAACCAGTACTCCATAAATCCCTGACCGGGACCCAATAAATAACAGATATTTTTGACTTTCGTGTAGCCAAGACACCATCCAAAATATTTTTCACCTGGGTGTTTTATGTGGCCCCAAGAAGGACTTCTGATATTGGACCATTGGTTCCAGTGAAAACTACTACTATTCCCCGGGTCTGGACAACGACAGTTAACCATAAAGACCAATGAGAGGGACATTAAGACCGAGACGCCCCACCTGCAGATGTTGGGGTCCAGCTGCACAGCTGTGTCCGTGGGCAGTTTGGACAGATGAACCACTTTGGTCTTCAGCTGCAGTCGGTCGCTCTCGTTCACCCAAACATCTGGAAGACTGAAAGAGAGAACGAGTTAACATCTGGAAAACCAAGCAGGGTTCATACACATTTTAACCAACAACTTGGCTTGACTTGGCAGCAAGTTTCCATGACTATACATGACCTCTAAAACATCAATGTGTGAATGAAATATAGGAATAAAACTATGTAAAAAATCACCACAGTGGAGATCAATGACAATTAATGATGTCAATGACAATTATACGAACATTTGTTTAAACTAACACTGATATACCAGCAATATGTTGTAGTATATGTTTTATAGTAATGTAATATAACTGTAATAACTGTTTGAGAATGTGGTCACTCGGTCCGATCTGCATGACGCGCAAGATGCTAGACACGTCACGTGTGAGACTGTTCGTTACAAAATATTTTAACGATTTTATTGAATCTACCTTATAGGCTGTTATTACTACCGGTAAATGTACGGAAGAGTATTAGGGCCATGCAAGGGAAAGAATATTTGAGAGGGGAAGATTTTTTTTTATTGTGCAGTTCAAGAGAAAAGTTGAAATGTTAAGATTAATGTTTAAATACAATTTCAAGAATAAAGTCGAAATTTCGTGAATAAAGTCGAAGTTTCGTGAAATTTTGACTTTTTCCTTGAAATTGTATTTCAACATTAATCTCTACATTTTGACTTTTTTCTCAAAGTGCCTAATGAAAAAAAAATCCTCCTCCTCTAAAATATTATTTTCATTTTTCTCCTGCCTGGCCCTAATACTCTTCCGTACTAAATGTTATCATTAAGTGAGAAAAATAAATTCCATGACTTTTCCAAAACTTTTGGGGTGAACTTATGTTTCCAAAACTTTTCCAGGCCTAGAAAATGACATTTTCAAATTCCACGACTTTTCCAGGTTTTTTCAAAACGTATGAACCCTGACCGAGAGAGAGAACGCATCAGCACATCTGGAAGTCAAACATGTCAGCATGAAGTTAGAACTTACATGTCCTCAGGTGTCCAGTGCAGAAGCACTTTCACTTTCCCAGAATCCTCCTTCCTCCTAGCGACGACCTGAACACAGACAGAGTTGAGGTCAACACGTGCCCCCCCCCCCCGGTCCAGATGTGCTGCAGCGATGCGTGTGCACCCACCCTGCTGTGGAAGACCACGCTGTGGCCGTTGCCCAGGCTCTCGATGTGCGTGGCCAGGTTGAGGCAGATGGCTCGGTGGCGGATGGCGTCCATGGTCTGAGCGTCGAAGAAGTCGTGGGGTCGGGCTGCAAACAGGAAGTCCATCATCAGCACCGCACTTGTATTATATCGCCGTGGAAACAGGTTTGTTGCAAAAGAGTTGGGCGTTGTTTAGGACTGCAACCAAATACCTAATGGAGCTTTTCCACTAGTACCTACTCAGCTCTCACAATTTTCACCTGGTTCAAGTAGATTTTCACTTAAAATAAATAGAGAAATCTGAGATCAAGATTTTTTTGCTTGTAATGAGAAGATAAATCTTGTTCCAATGGCAGATTTTTCTACTTATTTCAAGTGAAAATTTACTTGAAACAGGTGAAAATTGTCAAATAAGTTATTTTTCTGGTAATGACTCTTGTTTTAAGTGTAATGAGATTTTTTGAACAAAAACTAGACATTTTAACTAAAAACAAAGACAAATATTCTTGTTAAGATTTGGAGTTTTTGCAGTGCACAAACCGAAAACCGTGGCCCAAAAAACCTTGTCACTCCTTTTAACTGTTCTGCTGATGATCTTCCATCTCAGCTCACATGTTAATTCCATTCAACTCCAGTTTAAAACTGTCCAAAACTAAACAATCACGTCTTATCCCCTTCCGTACTATAAAAAACTTCATTGTCATCATTCCTGATTATTCAGATGATCGTCCACGATTATTCAGAGGTAAAATCCTGATGATAGAAAGATGAAGTTAATGTTACAGGACAACTACGTTGTATCATTGAGGACAAAAACAGCTGAAACTAATTGTTGATGCTGCCAAAGACGTGGAAATTCCTAAAAGACATTTCCATGACACTTTTGTGAATAAGTGGATTATCGAGAGGAAGCGAGAAAAGGTTTATTTGATATTGGGGAGTTTTTGAACTAGTGCCGTTTCCATGACAGGACTTCTGTTTCGATATGTGGTCATGGAAACTATTCACATATATTACAACTAAACATGGAAAATCTCATTTTGAAGACTTTCCTCAACTTTCATTTCTTTACAGATAGTTAGAACCCAGGATATTTGTTGACCTTTATTAACTTTATTTCTCTGAATGTCATGGAAACACGAGTTGTACTAACTACACTGCAAAAACTCAAAATCTTACCAGGAATATTTGTCATATTTCTAGTTAAAATGTCTCATTTTTAGTCAAAGAAATCTCATTACACTTAAAACAAGACTCATCACTGGAAAAAACAACAATTTTCACATGTTTCAAGTAGATTTTGACATAAAATAAGTAGAAAGTAGAAAAATCTGCCAGTGGAACAAGATTTTTTTTGCTTGTAATGAGAAGATAAATCTTGTCCCACTGGCAGATTTTCTACTTATTTCAAGTGAAAGAGTCATCACCAGAAAAATAACTTATTTGGCAATTTTCAATTTTCAAGTAAATTTTCACTTGAAATAAGTAGAAAATTCTGCCAGTGGGACAAGATTTATCTTCTCATTACAAGCAAAAAAATCTTGTTCCACTGGCAGATTTTTCTACTTATTTCAAGTGAAAATTTACTTGAAAAAGGTGAAAATTGTCAAATAACAAGTTATTTTTCTGGTGATGACTCTTGTTTTAAGTGTAATGAGATTTTTTGTAGTGCTGGGCGGTATGACCAAAAATTTTTTTCATGCACAACTGGGTGTTAACCACATTTTCTAATGATTTGGAAAGGAATTGCTGCAGTAAATTGGATTAGAATGGGCTATTTTACTGTCAAATCAAATCAAATACATTTGATTTAGGCATGCTTTTCAAATAAAAAAATCTTTTACAAAATTACAAGGTAGAAAATATTTATTGAACATAAAAAACTGAACATGTTTTAATTTCCCAGCATTATGTTGTTTTGGTTCCACCTCCTGGTGAATGTTAGGTAAAATTCTTATGTGGTTACTTTTTGGTTGGCCAACGATTTATGTTTGTGGTGCGCAACAGTTACGGGAGCGGCTAGTCTATTTCCTTATATTACAACCTACAACGCCGTTATTAATTGTTCGGGTTTTTCCCACTTATTCCACCGAAAGTGTTTTTTTGCCATTTTCGGCGGAACAATTTCGGTTACCGAACAATCGGTGCATCAGTACAGTCCCCTCACAAACAGTGTCCAGCGGCGCTACGTTCCGCCGCGCGGCGCTACGTTCCGGCGCAACGTTGTGTACGCTACTGTACATACTCACCGGTATTACGGTATATGAAAAATTCATATCATAAGAAAAATAAACACCGGTATTCGGTGTGAACCGATATACCACCCAGCACTAATTTTTTGACTAAAAATGAGACATTTTAACTAGAAATAAGACAAATATTCCTGGTAAGATTTTGAGTTTTTGCAGTGTAGAACCCAAAGGTTCTCTATGAAGACTCTGTTTCTTTAATTCTACACGCTCCAACTCGTTTGGTGTTAATTAACACAAACATCAGTTTATATGCAGATGACCCCTTGGTTTATCTTCAGTATTCCTGATCTCTCCTGGATGAAAACAACATTGTGTGCCCCCTGCAGTTCAGTTCAGTTACTCTGGCGACAGCAGCGCTGCATTTCATGTTCTCCTCCCGTCACCAGAAACTTGCCTTTGATTTGTGTGTGTGTGAGAGAGAGAGACGTACGCAGCGAGCGCCTGTACTTGTTGCGTAGCTTCCTCCTCTTGTTGAGGCCGGCCTTGGACGGAGACTCCTCCTTCACCCGGCTCTGATTGTTCACCTTGGACGAGCCCTGGGAGCTGAAGTGAGCGGGGACGTGGCGGGCCAGGCCGCCCTGCGAGGCGAAGGTGGCGTTGCAGCCGCCCACCACGCACTGCAGAGAGGAGAGAGGTCCGTTAGCGGGGTGTGGAGGAGCGGGGGAGCCTCACCTGCGGCCGGGCGTTACCTTGAAGGGCTTGTCTCCGCTGTGACTCAGCATGTGCCTCTGCAGCCAGCTCTGGCTGGTGGACGGAGTGTTGTACACCTTACAGCCCTTCCACAGACACACGAACACCTGCAGGGAACGGACACAGATCAGCATCACTTCCTGTCCCTCATGGTTTTTAGATTAGGTTCTGAAACTCCAAACTAGGGGTGTAACGATACACTAATCTCACCATACGGTACGATACACCATATTGAGGTCACGATAACAATACGATATTATAGCAGTATTTTTTAACAACCTTGAATGAGGAACATATGACTGGAAAAAATTGTCTTTTATTTGAAAGACACAAAATACAAATCAATACTGTACGTTTGCCCTATTGTTACAGTTTGTAATGCTTTATAACTGTTTAAGTTTTAAAGAGAAAGCCAGGCCAACCATTTTCCACAAACTGAACTAAAAGTAAATGTCAGGTTTGTATTATGATCTTCAGTTTCATACAAGTACAAATATTTAGCCACAAACTGAATAGTTTCTCTCATGTATGATCTGACTTTTTTCTAGTAAAGTAAATAAATACATACAATTTTACATCATAAAAAAGATTGATTCATTCTCACCTTATAAGTGTAAGAGGAGATTTATTTTTATTAAGAAGGTTATTTTGGTAATTCAGGGTTCATTATTTTATAAATATATTCTTTATATTCTGATGTAAATCAGGGACTATAATGACACTAGTCAGTTTATCTGTAGTGATTAGTCTGTTTTAGATTGGGCGGAGTGATACGCCACAGTACGGCACTAGGTGCTGTGTTGATGTTCTAAAATCCTACACTGTTGAGGGACATTAAAGTACACTGGAACTCAGCAGAAGTTGTCCCCGTGTTTATCCTACTCACCACCCCAAAAAGGTTTAATTTAATAAGGTAAGGCTTAACTCTACACCAGCCTTACATCAGTAAAAGTTCAGATCTCAAAACCCTGCAAGAGTCCCGTGATCGGGACCAAAACGGTACTAGTTTCTTCTGAGCGGAGGAAGATTTTGGTCCGCGGGTCGAGGCGCAGTCGGCACAAATACGCTGCATGTTACTAGTCAACACAATAGATTAATATTAATAACCCAATATCGCGATAGTTTGTCACCTCCACGACACGTATCGTGACGTTTTTGTATTGCGAAATTTCGTGGCACGATATATTGTTACACCCCTACTCCAAAACCACATCTTAAAAATGTGTGTTGTTTCTAGTTTAAAGAGCTGCAGTGACCTCTATGTTGGTCAGAAAGATTCACATCTTAGCTTGAATGAATGCTTAGAAGGTCCCCTTTAAAATGATACCAAAGACAATATAGTGAAACATTGACAGATATCCTGTACATGAGTCTAAACCAGGATACGCACCAGCATCTAGGTTTTGTCACCTTGAGTGGTACTGGTACTGGATCTGGTCTGGAACATGGACTAAATGGGCAGAACAAGATGCAGGTAGAACACGCCCACCTCAGCCCAGTTACTACAAGCTAGGCATCTTCCCTTTACCCCAAAACGTCCCCCTTTACCCCAATCTATTACAGGGACTCCACCAGGAGAGACTGTCCAGGTTAGGGCTGCAAAGATTCGTTGACGTTGTCGACAAAATCGATAATCACAATTGTCGACAATGAATTCCATTGTCGACAATTGTTGCCAGACGTGTTTTTTCAACGGAGTGAGGCGTCTCACTTCAATACAATCTCTGCTGAGAGTCGCGCACGCACGATAGCGTCTCAGCAGCTGCGGGAAATAAAACTTCAAAAGTTTGGGAGCCTTTTAGCCTCGATACGGCAAATAAAAAGATGACTTGCGAGGTTTGCAAAGCAGACCTTGCTTATCACGGGAGCACGTCCGTAATGCATTTGAAGAGAAAGCACGTCGGAGTTTTGAACGAAACGGACTCGCCTCGGTAAGATATTAAGCCTATTTTCATTTGTGAAATTAATTTGTTTCATTCGTTAACTTTGTTTTTTTCATGTTATTTATTAGTATTATTTGAGCCACTCACAGCTACTCTCAGTGCGAAAGGTGAAATATCTTGTGTGATGACAATGATGGATTTACATCTAACTGTCAGTCAGGTGACCTATGAACTGTCAATCATCCATCAAGCTCCACAATGATCATGTTAACATTAAATCAGAGAGATTTGTCTGGGACATTTCTCTTGCGGGACGGGAGAAGACACTAAATGCATCTCTATTATTGTGCGCCGTGCGGGCATAAATTCTCAGAGTTTTGTGGATGCGGGCAGGAGCAGGATGAAGAAAACATCTTTCTTGTGTTTATTATCATTTGCCACATAATTAAAGCAACCTCATACAAAATTAAAAAAAAAAAATTACTAATTATCCGATTAGTCGACTAATCCTTTCAATAGTCGGTGACTAGTCAACTATTAAAATAGTCGTTAGTTGCAGCCCTAGTCCAGGATATGGATCTCCATCCCGGCTGTGGCCCACTCTGCTGCAGGACCCCAACGGCAAAAACCGCACTGACGTCAGCCGACGCCAAAGACGTCGGCCGACTGACAGACATCGGGAAATGTGACAAATAATTATTATTACTTATCATCCAACGGCCCTGAGCCGGTGCAAGATCAGGCCATTTGGATTTGCGGATGTAGGATCCACGTGGAGTCTGGACGTGCAGAGGTGAACGTCTGCTGTGTGAGGGCTCATGGCAGCACGGCTGCTCCCCCATACCAGACTTCAAGTTAGTCTCCACATTAGTCAACGCCCCTGAAGAAAGTCGCTATTTGCCTTTTTGAAAAAAAGCTGAAACTAAATATATCAACAAGGTCACTAAGTCAGAAACACGGATATCAGCTAACTCGCTACAACTGCTACTCCAGGTTAAAGATTATATAATAGAGGGAATGCATTGACGTCACTTTCCCACTGGACCCCCCCCTTACTCACACGGCTTAAATTAGCATTGTAGTTGGACTTGACAGTGACCCGTACAGTTACTCCAAGAACCAGTGGTCCATGGACATTAATATTTGGTACAGTTACCAAGAACCAGTGGTCCATGGACATTAATATTTGGTACAGTTACCAAGAACCAGTGGTTCATGGACATTAATATTTGGTACAGTTACCAGAAACCAGTGGTCCATGGACATTAATATTTGGTACAGTTACCAAGAACCAGTGGTCCATGGACATTAATATTTGGTACAGTTACCAACAACCAGTGGTCCATGGACATTAATATTTGGTACAGTTACCAACAACCAGTGGTCCATGGACATTAATATTTGGTACAGTTACCAACAACCAGTGGTCCATGGACATTAATATTTGGTACAGTTACCAACAACCAGTGGTCCATGGACATTAATATTTGGTACAGTTACCAACAACCAGTGGTCCATGGACATTAATATTTGGCCATGAATCCAGTTTCCTGATGTTTATATGTACTTAATTTCTACGCCGGGGAAATACACGAAGCAAAGCTTGAAGGCATACAAAAGTCTTTGACGCTTGGTCCGACTTCAAGGCAGGATTTGTTGTAGAAATTAAAGTGATGAGGACACCGAACTTTATGATTTGACCGTTTAACGTTAGCTACCCAAAAATCCAACATTACCTGATACAAAATGGGAACCACAAATCCACATTTCGGTGCCTGGAATCCAGTTGTTTCTGTGAATTGCAGCGATCCATTTGTCTCTCTAAAGCTTATTTTTCGGCAGTCTGAGTCTGTAAAACGATAACTCCGATTTCTTGCTAAATCTATGAGTACAGTCGATCGCACAACAGCTCTTTCCCATTTTAGATGTTTTCAAGTTGCTCAAACTGAAAGTTTACGCTGACACTCAGTCTTTCCGACACTCAGTCTTTCCGACACTCAGTCTTTCCGACACTCAGTCTTTCCGACACTCAGTCTTTCCGACACTCAGTCTTTCCGACACTCAGTCTTTCCGACACTCAGTCTTTCCGACACTCAGTCTTTCCGACACCAGTTGGCGTAACCCGCTGTGAAGTCTCATCTATGACGTCATGCTTATTCCCTCTATTAATATTCAGATAACTTAATTTATTAAAATCTGATCACTTCCCCCCAATCCGGATCCATCAGAAACCCCCTGACCCGGTGACATCCCTAGTATGTGCAGCATGGAAACCCTGGTGAGTAGTAACGTGCAGACACTGACCCCGCCGCGCTGTCCGTCCACGTGGCAGGTCCGGATGTGCTCGGCCAGGTCGGGGCTGCAGGGGAACAGCAGCTGGCACTGGTCCCAGCAGCAGGTGTAGCTCAGGCTCTTCCCCCCCGCCGCCGCCGCTAGCGCCATCCCCCCGCCGTGGCCGTTGAGCATGGCCGGGGTGGAGCGGCCGCTGGACGCGATGCTCTCCACGTCCATCAGGGTGGAGCCCATACTGAAACACAGAGAGGAGCAGCACACATGTAACTACGGTAACCAATGTCTATCATCTGCTGCAGATGTGATGATTCTCCGCCCAACACAGCTCCACAACCGGGGGACATTTGTACACCAGTAATAGAACTTTGAATTGGACTCTGAGTTTACGGGGACCAATGGAGGATAACAAACGGAGCCGTTTACCCACAGGTGATGACATCCTTCCCTGCCCTTGTCATCATGCAGGTATGTTACAGTATGGAGTTTTATGGAGTTTAAATGGCATTTTAAACGTGTTTCTGTGTTATTGCTTTCCTCATCTTAACTATTTGATGAGCTAGCAGGAGAGCATTAAAGGCCAATTAAAGAAATGAAGAGATTCCACTTGAAAGAAGAGGAAGAATCCTACAACAAACACGTATGAATCACGTTCTCATTTAACCAACCATCCCTCATCCATGTATACATCCATCCAACCATGCATCCATTCATCCATCCCTCCATCCCTCATCCATGTATACATCCAACCATCCCTCATCCATGTATACATCCAACCATCCCTCATCCATGTATACATCCAACCATCCCTCATCCATGTATACATGTATGCATCCAACCATCCCTCATCCATGTATACATCCAACCATCCCTCATCCATGTATACATGTATGCATCCAACCATCCCTCATCCATGTATACATCCAACCATCCCTCATCCATGTATACATGTATGCATCCAACCATCCCTCATCCATGTATACATCCAACCATCCCTCATCCATGTATACATGTATGCATCCAACCATCCCTCATCCATGTATACATCCAACCATCCCTCATCCATGTATACATGTATGCATCCAACCATCCCTCATCCATCCATCCATGTATGCATCCAACCATCCCTCATCCATTATCCAACCATGCATTCCTCATCCATGTATACATCCAACCATCCCTCATCCATTATCCATCCATGCATCCATCCATCCAACCATGCATCCATCCATCCAACCATGTATACATCCAACCATCCCTCATCCATCCATCCAACCATGCATCCATCCAAACATGCATCCATCCATCCATCCAAACATGCATCCATCCCTCATCCATCCATGCATCCATCCATCCATCCATCATCCAAACATGCATCCATCCCTCATCCATCCATCCAAACATGCATCCATCCATCCATGTATACATCCATCCATCCCTCATCCATCCATCCATCCATCCCTCATCCATGTATACATCCATCCATCCAAACATGCATCCATCCCTCATCCATCCATCCCTCATCCATGTATACATCCATCCATCCAAACATGCATCCATCCCTCATCCATCCATCCCTCATCCATCCATCCATCCATCCATGCATCCATCCATCCATCAATCCAACCATGCATCCATCCATCATCCATGTATACATCCAACCCTCATGCATCCATCCATCAGTACTCCCTCATTAATTATTTAATTCATCTATCCATCACGTATCCATCCATTGCTCCATCCATCACTCCCAATCCTTAATCCATCAATCATCGTTAATCCATCAGTAATCCATCCATCCACCCCCCCCTCCCCAGAGGGATGAACAGGTGTAGGTGTAGGTGTAGGTGCCCCCCCTCCCCCGGACCCACCTGTCCTCGGAGTCCACGCGGCTGATCGGCTCCCCGTCCCTGGGGCCCCTGGCCCCGGTGGCCCCCCCGGGTCCCCCGGTGCTCCCCCCGGGCCCCCCCTCCCCGGCCCCGGGCTTGCTGGAGTCCGTGTGGGGGCAGCAGGGCGCGCTGCCCCCCTCGCCTCTTTGTTCCTGCTTCAGCCCCCGGGAGCCCTCCCCGGAGCCCCCGGAGTCCCCGGGACCCGGCCCCGGTCCCCCCCCGGCAGCAGCCCCGCGGGGACCGGCCTGGTCCCGGCTCGGGTCCCGGTCCGGGTCCGGCGAGGCTCCGGGACGGAGCACCGGGCTCCGGCCGCGCGGCTGCTCCGGGCAGCCCCCGCTACTGCTGCTGCCGCCGGGGGCCGACTCCTGCCCCTCCGGGCCGGCTCCCGCCGCTCCGGCGGGGCTGGTCGGGCTGGACGGCGGCTGGTGGTCCGGCTCGGTTCCTGCGGCCGTGATCTGGGCCATTTCTGGACCAGAAGCGGAGCGAGTTTTAGTCAAGTTTGTGTCAGAAAGTCCGCCTGACTGCTCGCTCAGCGTGACGACACGGAGCAGAGCTGGTGTGTGCGGAGGAGGTCTCACTCCGATCACTACTCTCACTCCCAGACCGTCTGGTTCTGTTTGCTGGGGTTCTTATTTCATAAAACCCTTGTTTGATGAGTAGAGGGACTTCAACCTTTTTCAGATGACCCATGATAATTCTGCAACCGTGCACTTTAAAATGAATCAAGCTAGATATAAGAATGCAACGTTGCAATTAAATGAAACCTAGCGCCTACAACATTACCTATGGAAAATATCACTTATATTATAAAGGGCAAACTATCATTGTTTCAAAACATTTCGGGGTCCTTTTATGGAATATATGGAGAGTGGATTTAAGCGGTCTGGGGAGTGGGGTGGATGAGGCTTATGCCGCGTTCCATTTGTCCTCGGAAGTGGGAATTTCCCAGTTCCCAGTCGGATTTTTCAACTGGAACGCCCCTCGAAGTGGGATTTCCCACTTGGAAAGTGGGAGAGTTTTCACCACCCCCGAGTTCACATTCCAAGATGGCTGCCCCGGTTGTAAACAGAAGAGAGCTCTGTAATAATTAGTAGCACTTCTTTCTAGTTTTGGTCACACTAGATCAGTCATATACAAGTATTGTTCAGCATATATATGCTGCTATAGTGTACTTCACATTTTTATGTGGTATATGCGAACTACAAACTTGTTTTCCGACTTTGTAACTGGAACGCTGATAACTCGTCTGTGTCGTCATTCCCAGATCCGAGTTCCGACTTCCGAGGTAAATGGAACGCAGCATTAGCTACTAGTAATCCTCTAGTTCTAAAATAATTTCCTTTCTTTGGATACTTGATTTCTTTATTAGGTGAATTGTATATTTGAGTTTATATTTCTGAATTAAGCACAATGGTGAAATATTTTGGGCTAACCCTTCAAAAAACAGAGAAACCTTTGTTGTTTGGAATTTTGTTACTTTTTTGTTTTGTTTGGGGTTTTATTTCTTTATTTTTTTCTTTCTTTTTCTCATTTAAACCTAAATTGATTGTTGCTTTATGATATCTTATAAATATCTGAGCTGTAAGGAATATGATTGGATTGCTGGACAATAATTCAGCGTTTCCTTTTAGGCAAGAGCTCTCTTATTTTTGTGTCATTGGAAAGATTTTGAAAAACAAATAAAGATATTGTTGGCAAAAAAAAAGGAAGAAACCTATCTAGCTAAGATATTGATGAGCTAGGAGAGCATTAGAGGCCAATTGAAGAAATGAAGAGATTCCACTTCAAAGTGGCCTGGGTCAAATCCTACAACAAACACTATAAATCACGTTCTCACATTTAAGCATTTAGCTGTTCTTATTTTTGTGTCCACAAATGAAAAACAGTTTTTCAACCTGGATTCAGCATTTTGGCAGCTGAAATATCTAGATTTACATCCCCAGGTCCCAGCCAGACCGCTAGCTAGATAGACAGTATTTTTGGAATAATCTTGAGGGCTGAGTTCCTACTAAAACCCTGGGAACCTGCGGGTTAAAGAGCACGACTTTCCGCAAGATGACAGGCACCCAAACTATTTCCTGCTCCCACATGTCAGAATAGGGTTAGGATTTACTTGCTCTGGGAAAACATTATCATTATACTCTACTACTTCACACACCCGGGTCTCTTTATCGGGAATCATGACGTTTTTTCGTCTCAGCGTTTAAACCAGAGTGAGTCATCTTCGCAGACATAAGCGAGCTCTGGCATTGTGGCCTCTCTTCTCCACGTGGTCCAACAAACAGAGGCCGTGCACGTCCCGCGTGGCCGAGTTTTATTGATTTCACTTCGTCTTTGTTTCTCACAAGTTGGAAATGTTCTTTTCTTGGACAAATAAATATAACACGAACATATGAGTTTGAAATCACAAACATTTAGGAGACTTTAACTTGGGTTTTCCCAGTGAAGGTAAAAGCTCTTGCTTTCATTGAGCTCTTTATAATCCCTTTATGTCCAATATCCGTCTACCTGTCTTGTCCAGCCATCTGTTGGTCCAGATTCAGGTCTTGGGGGACAGCAGTGTAACCAGGGAGGACCAGAGCTGTGTCCCGGTGTGTCTCCAGGGTCTGATCGTCCTGTTCCAGCTCTGCTGGCACTAGTTTCAGGTGGACTATTGGTCTGGTCTGGTCCTGTTGGAAGGTCCTGGAGGGGAACCGAAGTGGACCAGAGAGTCCAGATGCTGCCAGAGGTGGAAGGGGACTGTCCAAAGGCTGTCCGGCTGGTGTCCTCTGGTTAGTCCTGGTTAGAGGCCTTCAGGCTTCATCCCAGGACCTTTAAAACCAGCCCAGAACCAGTACTGGAGTTGAGGGAGGATGGCATCCCTCCTGAAATAAAAACGGTCCAAATCATCCCCCCTGTAAAACTGCCATCCCCCCTTTCCATCCCTTATGTCATTTCATCAATTAATGTGGTTTTACTGCTATTTCAACATTTAGAGTCATCACCAGAAAAATAACACCAGAAAAATAACTTATTTGACAATTTTCACCTGTTTCAAGTAAATTTTCACTTGAAATAAGTAGAAAAATCTGCCAGTGGGACAAGATTTATCTTCTCATTACAAGCAACAAAATCTTGTTCCACTGGCAGATTTTTCTACTTATTTTAAGTGAAAATCTACTTGAAACAGGTGAAAATTGTTGTTTTTTTCCAGTGATCAGTCTTGTTTTAAGTGTAATGAAATTTTTTTTTTACTAAAATGAGACATTTTAACTAGAAATAAGACAAATATTCTTGTTAAGATTGTGAGTTTTTGCAGTGATCCATGTTACTTATCCTGTGAAGGACAGAGTCATATTGATAAGTTCAGAAAAGTGTTTTTTATTGTTGTGTTTTGATGTATTTGATGTAAGCCCAGTGGATATTTAAAGCTTACAGAAGGCTGCATTTAACTGCTGCTATGTCATTCCTGCAGTATTTCTGCAGCTGTTTTGGTCACTGCTATTATTTGTAATATATTATATTATTTGTAACCAGCACAAATTATCTGTCCCCATATGATCAAATCCACCACCCCCCCTGATCTTATTTTACTGTGTGTACGTTGAACAAAGACCTCCAACATGTTTTAGGAACATCAACATTTATTTTATTTCACGTGATAGAAAACAGATGTGTATGAACTTTTGCATATCGATGTTTATAATATTAACAATAACTCTCATAATATTCACTCTTATTTTCAGTGTGTACATAAATTATTCTTCTTTGCTCTAGATTGATTTTTAAAGTGATATTTAGTTTTTGTTAACAGTTCTTACACCTCCTCGATGTCCTGAAGCTCCAGACTCCTACTACTTATTGCTTCATACATGTGCTCTTGTCCACCCGGGGCCACAGATTAAACCCAAAGTCCCCCGGAAACTTGCCAGAACCGAACAGAAAAGTAAACCGAAGCGTTTTTCCCGTCCTGCGGAGCAGGGCGGGCGTGGAGCGGCACCAGTGTGTGGGACCCCTGCACGGCTGTGCGGGTCACATGAAGGAGAGAGGGTGAAGTTAAAACGGGTCGCAGCAGCAGACGGACCAGAGGGCCCGTCGGCGGTCACTTGGGTTGAAGTAAAGCACTGCATGTGTTGAGTTTTGGTGTTCCGTCGTCCTCGGCCGGACCTGCTGGAGCTCGTATTTACATCTGTACACCAGCCTGCCGCCCCTCGGCAGCTGGAAATGACCACGGAGATGACTGACAGGACAGAGGGAACTGATCTGGGCTGTTTGTGGAGACGCTGGACCGGTTTCACAGCACTCAGACCCCTGGACAGGTCTGGGCTCCTGGGACCTGGGGCCGGATTCACAAAACATTCTTAAGAAAAAAAATCTTCTTAAAGGAGCATGAGGCTCCTTTAAGAAATGAAACTCATTAGCGCCACCCTTCACCACGACGGCCGTTGGGGGTACTGCAGCCAACAGTGAAGCCGGCACGGGAGAACGGGGAGAACGTGCATGCAGCGTCATGTGACGTCACATCCACAGCCCAGCGCGGGAAAATCGGGACCGAATTGCAGCACATTTTGCAGCACACAGCCTGTTCAAGGCAAAGGAGAGATACACTAGAGGAATCATTCTTTTTGGTTTGGAACGCTTCATCTGACATTATTACTAGAAAACTTAAAACATTTACGAATTATTTTCATAAATCCTGCCTCAAGCTCCTTTTAGTGTCATTTTTTTCTTAAGTTCAGTCTTAAGAAGAAAAAAGAGAAGAAGTAATATTCTCCAAAAAAGTTCTTAAGTATTTTCTCAACTTTCTTCTTAAGTTTCTTCTTAAGAAAAAACTTAAGAATAAATGGTATTTTTTAAATAAAAGTTCTCAAATTTGTTCTTGACTTATTTCTTAACTTTAAGACAACCTTGACCTGTCTTAAAATGTCTTCTGTGAAAAGGTAAGACTCTAATATCACCTTTTTCAACACATTTGCACAAACAAAGACCCGCAATATTGTGGAGCATCGGTGTAGTGAAGTCTCACTGCAGGTGCATGACTGAATATAATGAAATGAATAATAATAATAATATAAATGTAATATAATATAATTGTGGGATACTGATGCAGTATGTAGCATGTAGTACTTAGTATGCCATTTTGGATACAGCCATATTTCAAGAAGTTCTTAAGTAGGAAAAATAAGAAATTCGTAAGAAATGACAGTTCTTAAGACAGTTCTTAAGAAAATATTGAGGAATTGCACTTAAGAACTTTCTTATGAACTTCTTAATTTTAGACCTTAAGACATTTATTAAGACCGTTCTTAAGAACGTATTGGTGAATCCGGCCCCAGGTCTCACACCGTCACCGCTGTAGAACTGCAGCGGTATCCAAGGGGGCGTGGCTTAATGACAGCTGAATCAGGAGAAGAAGACGGAACCAGGACCGTCGTCTGGAAGAGTCTCCAGGAGGAAACCTATTCTGTCTAACCAGAACCTGGAAGCAGGACTGAGGTCCACAAACCTGCATGTGAACAAACCAGCAGACTTCTGGATCCATGTCCTCTGGAGACACAAGACCAGCGTGGACATGTCTGGTCTTCATGTCCAGATACATGTTTGGAGGAAACTAGCAGAACCACCTCACTGCAAAAACTCAAAATCTTACCAGGAATATTTGTCTTATTTCTAGTTAAAATGTCTCATTTTTAGTCAAAAAATCTCATTACACTTAAAACAAGACTCATCACTGGAAAAAAACAACAATTTTCACCTGTTTCAAGTAGATTTTCACTTAAAATAAGTAGAAAAATCTGCCAGTGGAACAAGATTTTTTTTGCTTGTAATGAGAAGATACAGGACTGTCTCAGAAAATTAGAATATTGTGATTTTCTGTACGCAAAATTACAAGAACAAAAATGTCATTACATTTAAAACAAGAGTCATTACCAGAAAAATAACTTGTTATTTGACAATTTTCACCTGTTTCAAGTAAATTTTCACTTGAAATAAGTAGAAAAATCTGCCAGTGGAACAAGATTTATCTTCTCATTACAAGCAAAAAAATCTTGTTCCACTGGCAGATTTTTCTACTTATTTTAAGTGAAAATCTACTTGAAACAGGTGAAAAATGTTGTTTTTTCCAGTGATGAGTCTTGTTTTAAGTGTAATGAGATATTTTGACTAAAAATGAGACATTTTAACTAGAAATAAGACAAATATTCTTGGTAAGATTTTGAGTTTTTGCAGTGCTCAGACCCACTTTCAAGCACGGAGGTGGAGGTATGATGGTCCGGACCTGAACCCAGTCCATGTCCAGACCTGAACCTGGATGTGATGCTGTGATGCTGTGCTCCTTCAGAGAGCTGTGTAGATGTGAACGTCCAAAAACGTACAAAATAAAGTGAAGCAGCTTTGGGAAGCACGGACCAGAACTCCTCCAGAACCAGGGGACAACTTCCATAAGTGACCTGTGTTTCTACAGCTAACAGATATGCAAAACATGAGCTTGCTAACACCGTTTGATTGACAGCTGAGCAGGTTAAGCAGCTACGGTTTACGGCATGTTGAGTCACACGTCTCTGGACACCGGTCGGCTCTGGAGTTATCTTCCACAGAAACCAGGAAAAGCATTTGTAATTGTTAGCTTCTTGTGGTTAACATGAGACTGTCAGTTAAAACCATTTACAACATCCTCAGTGTCTTCAGGACACGTTTCTCGGGGAAATGAGACTCCACACAACTGCATCTGTGACGGGTCTAGAATGACTTGAAGATGCGTCCGGTCCTGGGCCGGGCTGGGCCAGGATGGTTCATGGAGCGTTCATGGAGCGTTCATGGAGCTCCGTGCAGGCGCTACGTCGGGGCTCTGCGGGACGGCGGCGTGGACGCCGAGGCTGACGCCGCTCATGTGTCGCTGGTCACCAGGGTGAAGGTCTGAGCTGCAGGGAGGAAAAACAAAGATGGAGACATCAGTAACTACGTTTACATGCAGTCAAAATTTGGGTTATTGCTAATATTCCGGTTACTGAAACATTCTGAATATTCCGTTTACATGGTAATTAATCATTTGGGATATCTGGATCAAACCAGCGACGCACGGAGAACATCATGACGCATTACCTGTATCCAAATTCAAAACAAATGCTGCTTCGCGCAACTTTTCTCTCACCTTCTTGTAAATCTCGCTATCCCGGTTCTTTCTACCATCTACAAATGCAGAAATGTTCATGTCCTTCATTACATTTATGAAGTGATTAGTCTCTTCCTCACTCCAAAAGTGTGGCGTGGTCTTGCGTTTTGCCGTGTTTACAGGACTGTCTCAGAAAATTTGAATTTTGTGATAAAGTCCTTTATTTTCTGTAATGCAAAAATGTCATACATTCTGGATTCATTACAAATCAACTGAAATATTGCAAGTCTTTTATTATTTTAATATTGCTGATCATGGCTTACAGCTTAAGAAAACTCAAATATCCTATCTCAAAAAATTTGAATATTCTGGGAATCTTAATCTTAAATTGTAAACCATAATCAGCAATATTAAAATAATAAAAGGCTTGCAATATTTCAGTTGATTTGTAATGAATCCAGAATGTATGACATTTTTGCTTTTTTAATTGCATTACAGAAAATAAAGGACTTTATCACAATATTCTAATTTTCTGAGACAGTCCTGTATAAGAACTTCCTGGACTCAAAAGACCAGGATTCCTTGTGAACAGAGCATGTGCAGAAAACAAATTCATGTTCCGTTTGATGGGGATATTCCGTTTGGTGTTTACATGACCCAATATTCAGGTTTTAAAAGGAGTAACCCAGAGGTCATATTCAGGTTATTAAAAACCCGAATATGAGCAAATTCCGGTTATTCAAAGGGGTTATTGGTGTTTACATGGCCGCGCAAAACCGGGTTATTGCTAATATTCCGGTTAGAAAAGGGTTATTGATGCATGTACTGTAAACGCAGTCTGTCATGTTTCAGTTCTCCTGAGGGAAATTCTTCTCTCTAATTGGACGTTTTGGAGCATTACACATATGCTTTGCCATCCTGAGAATATGAATCTCATTAGTGTCTCGGTTTGACAAGTCTCTACAGCACACGTGAACGTATCTAGTGTGAGCCAGGAACCTGCTCAAAAATAATAAAAATGACTGAATTAATGAGGAACACTTAGCAAAGAGAAGTAGCAGATATAAGCCACGCCCCTTTTCTGGATGACCACGCCCCCTTTTGGATGACACCAAACACTGTAAAACTGCTGGTGGCTGGAAACACGAGGGGTGTCGTGTTCAGGAACAAATACTTCAGCAAGTACTGCAGTACAGTTTGACTCTAATCCAGTAGGGGGCAGTAATAGTTCAGTTTGACTCCAGTCCTGTAGGGGGCAGTAATAGTTCAGTTTGACTCCAGTCCAGTAGGGGGCAGTAATAGTTCAGTTTGACTCCAGTCCAGTAGGGGGCAGTAATAGTTCAGTTTGACTCCAGTCCAGTAGGGGGCAGTAATAGTTCAGTTTGACTCTAGTCCTGTAGGGGGCAGTAATAGTTCAGTTTGACTCCAGTCCAGTAGGGGGCAGTAATAGTTCAGTTTGACTCCAGTCCCGTAGGGGGCAGTAATAGTTCAGTTTGACTCCAGTCCCGTAGGGGGCAGTAATAGTTCAGTTTGACTCCAGTCCTGTAGGGGGCAGTAATAGTTCAGTTTGACTCTAGTTCAGTAGGGGGCAGTAATAGTTCAGTTTGACTCCAGTCCTGTAGGGGGCAGTAATAGTTCAGTTTGACTCCAGTCCTATAGGGGGCAGTAATAGTTCAGTTTGACTCCAGTCCTGTAGGGGGCAGTAATAGTTCAGTTTGACTCCAGTCCTGTAGGGGGCAGTAATAGTTCAGTTTGACTCCAGTCCTGCAGGGGGTTGTCATGATCAACATTTCAAGTTTGTATAAAAAAGAAACTAAAGTCTCCCTTTTACTCCCTTAACTAGGTTGTTTTCATGTGGAGAACATGAAACAGATTTGTTGTGAATCTCATCAGTCTTCTTGTAAAACCTAAAATATTCATATGACATCTTCCAGATGTGAAGCGACATGCAGATGTTTCTGGGTGTGAAAGTGAAACTCACAAGGCAGCATGTTGTTGTGTTTCTGTGTGTATGAGTCCAGACTGTTCTCCAGCTTCTGTCCACCCGTTGGTGGGCCGGCGTTCGTCTCCTCCTCTGTCGTTTCAGGACTCGGAGACTGCAAACTTCAAGAGCCCAAGACAGAGAGGGTCAGACAGAACCCAGCTAGGACGAGTGGTATGAACTCTGAATATTTTCTTTTACATCGTTCTACACGGCAAGGCTGCCCTTTAAGCCCACTCCTAGTGAGGAGTACCACAAGGCTCTGTATGAGGACCCTGTTTCTTTCATTCTACATGATGCTCATTGCCATCTGGTGTTAGTTAATATATATGTCCGTTTATGTGAAGATGACGCTTGGATTTAGATACAATTAAATTCAGTTAATTCAAAACTACTTCATTAATCCCTGAAGGTAAATTTGTTACATTAATGTATGTTTTAAATCAGTATTCCAGATTTTTAATGGAAGAAATGGTTTCTGGACCAAAGAGAAAAAGGATAATCTAGATCAGGGGTCGGCAACCTACGGCTCTAGAGCCACATGTGGCTCTTTAGCGCCGCCCTAGTGGCTCCTGGAGCTTTTTCAAAAATGTTTGAAAATGGAAATAGATGGGGAAGGGAAATACATTTTTTGTTTTAACATGGTTTCTGTAGGAGGACAAACATGACACAAACATTCTGAACGTTTTCCAATGCTGTAAAAATGTGTAGAATAAATATTACATTTCAACATTTCCGTTACCGAAGATTTGCACGGAAGGGTATCAAGGCCATGCAGGAGAAAAATATTTGAGAGGGGAAGATTTTTTTTATTATGCACTTCCAGAAAAAAGTCGAAAATGTCGAGAAAAAAGTTGAAATGTTGAGAAAAAAGTTGAAATGTCGAGATTAATGTTGAAGTACAATTTCAAGAATAAAGTTGAAATGTTGAGAAAAAAGGAGAAATTTCGACTTTATTCTTGAAATTGTATTTCAACATTAATTTCGACATTTCAACTTTTTTCTCGACATTTCGACTTTTTTCTCGAAGTGCAAAATAAAAAAAAATCTTCCCCTGTCAAATATTTTTTCTACTGCCTGGACCTGATTCAACGTTTCTTTGAGCGAATCATTTGCATTCCCAGTTATAACTAATATAGATACATGCAGCATGTGTTGTCTTCATTCTAAGGCTTATACAAGACTTTTCATTTTTTGCGGCTCCAGAGTATTTGTTTTTTGTGTTTTTGGTCCAATATGGCTCTTTCAACATTTTGGGTTGCCAACCCAAACTGATTGTTATCAGAAACCAATCCAGAATCCAGAGTCTCTTCTGAAGTTGTATTAAAGCTCATCTCCACTTCTGTAATAGCAACTTTAATCCAGAAAAGTCGGAGCATCATGCAGTTTTCAACAAGATCATCTCAAACCACATATGTGTCCTCTTCCTTCACATTTCCCGTGTCTCTCAGGTTTTCCTGATTGGGTCTTGTTAAGGTGGTTCCTCTTGTAATCAGATTTGATGTTTTGCTGAACCTGACTGAACTGAATATTGCTAAATTGGGGGTGAACAGTTTCAGGGTGGAAACCATCAGTTGGTCTGAATGTCAAACAGACCTCACACACACCCTTAGGCCCAGTCCCAATCCCCCCTTAGTCCTACTTTTCAGTCCTACCCCTACATTTTGCGCGTTCCCGTGAGGGTAGTGGTGTCCCAATTCCTCTTTGTATGTAGGGGTAGTGGGGAAAACGAGGACTAGTGGGTACCAATCTAGCCCTTCACAGCCAGGGATTTCAGATACTGACTTGCCGACCAAGGGCCAGAAACATTTCCCAGAATGCTTTACGTCATCATTTGCAGACTGAATAAAAAAAAAAACATGGCGGACATTTCTAATTTTTAGTGAACAAAATCAATATTTTGAGTTAGTTTCTTTAAAAATGCGTTTTGATTACATTTGTAGCGAGAAATATATATTTTACTTTCATAATATTCACTCAGTGAATGTACATAATCACTCGCTTGCTCGTTGTTGCAAAGTCTTTTCAGAACCCGCCAGAATAAAGGCTGATTTATGGTTCCGCGTTACACCAACGCAGAGCCTACGGCGTAGGTTACGCGGCGACGCCCCGTACGGTGTGCGTTGCCACGTACCCTACGCCGTAGGCTCTGCGTTGACTTAACGCGGAACCATAAATCGCCGGCGGCACTTCTCATCCCAAAAACATCATAACAAATTTCTTAACAGGCGTTATTTGGATAAACTGAGCCCAGGTTGGGGATCTTAACGGTTACTTTTACGCCTGAAAAAATATTAAAACTTAATAAAGTGGCATATTAACAGCGCTACAGCTGAAATTAAAACAGCTTTTAGCTCTGATCTTCCTGATATGGTGTGACGTATGTGCAAACGTAACTACGCAGTCGCTTACGTACCCGAACGTAAACCACGCAGTGACGTAGCAAGTGGTGTCCCAATCCCGAGGGAAGATTACAAGGGCCCTACGCCTGTGGCTTCATTTTTAGGGCTAGTGGTAGAAAGTAGGGGGTGTATTGGGATTGGCCCTTACACTGGGCCATCAAACACACCTGTTTTCTGTGGGGGGGTTTGTCGGGGAGCTGGCCACGTCTTGTTCTTCTTCGTCGCCCTCAAAGGGCTGAAAGTCGACGATCTCCACCTGCTGTGGCTGCGAACCGAGGTCCAGAATCACCGCCGTCTCTCGCCGGCTCTCACACGGCTGGACACACGAACACAGAGTCAACATCTGCATCAGGTAACGCAACATTCAACCACTAATCTATGTATGACTATAATCTATCTATGTATCTAGGAGTGGGTTTGTTTGGTTTCTGTAACAGTTGGTGGTGTCAAACAGGAAGTGTTTAGGACTTTAACTACTTTGCACTGCTGATAAATATATATATAATAAGGACCTTAAAGAGCATTAGTGTTATTATTTTGAAGATGCCTCGTGCTTTTTTTTTTTAAACTTATTTTTTTTAATGAAAAATCCGTCAACAAATACAGTGTCAGGTTTTACGTACTTCACAAAGCAATTATTCTCATACCAAAGTCCTTATTGTCCAGTGGTGATGGTGGTGTCCTCTTGCTGTGCTCTATAATCTGTCCATTTTTCCTGAAATTGTGTCTCTTGTAATCGTAGTTTATGTCATTTTTTCCATTACAAATATTTCCTCCGCAGGTCTCAGCCACGGCCCCGCGGTTGCTGGTTCTGCTTTACACCATAAACCATAACCTATTGCTTTTTTACTCGCCGATAGCAGAACTTTAACAAGAAAGAAAGATTCCCTTAGAGTGGGGAATGGGGAAATTCTTTCTCTGCATTTAACCCATTTTCTAGTTGAACTAGTAGCAGTGGTCTGCCATGCAATGGCACGGCGCCCGGGGAGCAGTAAGGATTAAGGGCCTTGCTCAGGGGTGACTTTTGGTTGCAATCCAGGGGCTTGAACCTGGGTCCTCCAGACTCCAGCCCTCCTCTGTAACCACTAGGCTGCGTATAATGGGATACGAGACACTAGGAATCTCGTATCCCATTATTTTTTCTTAAACGCCGCCATATTTTATCCCAATATCCTACTATCTTCTGGCAAGACCAGAAAATCTGCACATCCATGTGTCCACAAAGACTCCAGCAGGCTGATGCTTACATACAGTTTCCTTCCTATTTTATCTTTATAAATTAAAAACACAAAACGTTCCTTCGTCCAATCAGCAACGAGTCATGTCGCTCGAAGGGTCCTACCCTTTCCGTTTTGGTTAATATGTTGTGTTTTCTCTTTTGCCGTTGTGTTTTCTCTTTTGTCGTGGTTTTTAATTTGTTGTTGTGTTTTCTCTTTTGTCGTTGTGTTTTCTCTTTTGTCGTGGTTTTTAATTTGTTGTTGTGTTTTCTCTTTTGTCGTTGTGTTTTCTCTTTTGTCGTTGTGGTTTTTAATTTGTTGTTGTGTTTTCTCTTTTGCCGTTGTGTTTTGCACTTCCAGGCCACTGTAATAAAGCGCCAATCACCTCTGACTGGTTTCTTGAACATGACAATGATTTTAACTACTCAAATGTCCCACAGTGTCCAGATCTCAGTCCAACAGAACCTTTGGGACGTGGTGGAACGGGAGATTCACATCATGGCTCTGCAGCCGACAAATCTGCAGCAACTGTGTGATTCTGTCATGTCAATATGGACCAAAGTCTCTGAGGAATGTTTCCAGGACCTTGTTGAACCTACGCCACGAAGGATTAAGGCAGTTCTGACAGCAAACTAGCAAGGTACACCTAACAAAGTGGTGAGTGTAGTTCTGTAACAGATTGTTGCTGGCGTCCACAGGTGCAGTAGCAAGGTAATGCCACTGGGGGGCAGTGTTCCACTGTCTAAAGGGTGTGCTGGTCTGTTTTACTCTGCTGTGAAAAACCCAGGTGTTTCAGTGGAAGTTCTGCGCTGTGCTGGAGCTGACTTGTTTCAATCACAGAAATGAGACTTGGTTTGTTGTTCTGAGATTTAAAGCACATGTGAACCACTTTCTTCTGTTAGATGAGGATGTTTGTTCTGCCTTCTATGTCTGGTTTCATCTAAATCTCCTAAGCCGTTTTCTTTGCAGTACCTGGTCTGGGCTGTCGGGGTCATTCTGCGTTTCGTCTTTCTCCAGCTGGACGTCAGTATTCTTCACCTCCTCCAACCTCAGTGTCTCCTGCAGGGTTGAAACCAAAACCAGTCATCAGCTCTACATCTCTGCTCAAACATCAGCATCTCGTGGAAAATGTGAAATTTTGGGATTTTTTTTTTTTTTAATGATTTTTTTATTGGAAATAGATTCACATTATACAACAGTAGTAAAACAAAATAACTGGGAATACTTCCATCCATTGGATGGAAATTTTGGGATTTATGTAAAAAAAATATGGCCAACCATCCAAATGATTAGTCTTTTATTTGAGGATCATGATCATGTAAAGTCATTTATCATCACACAGCTGTTTGATTTCTTTTTGAGACACAATAACTGAAAAACAAAAGTTTAGTCTAGAATGTTTGACGTTGATATAAAGACACAATCACGTGTACATGTCTGTTAAAGGTCAACACGCCTGTGGATTTCTGAACTGTAGTCAGCGGCCGTATACAGTACACACCAAAAGTCTGGACACACTTCCCAATTAGTTTGAATGAGAAGGTGTGTCCAAACGTTTAGTCTGTACTGTACGTATTAAAAAAATATATAGGTATAAGTAATAACTGTGATGTCCTCCACAGATGTATAAGTGGAGCTTTTGAGGCCTCTTTTTTAATCTCTGCACAGCGCCATGTTGGTAGTAACCAACTCCGCCCAACACCGGTTAATCCAAAAATGTTCAAATAGATGGAACAATCATACCTGTCTAGCTTATCCTAACCTGCAAAAACTCAAAATCTTACCAGGAATATTTGTCTTATTTATAGTTAAAATGTCTCTTTTTTAGTCAAACAAATCTCATTACACTTAAAACAAGTTTAATTACCAGAAAAATAACTTATTTGAAAATTTTCACCTGTTTCAAGTAAATTTTCACTTAAAATAAGTGGAAAAAAATCTGCCAGTGGAACAAGATTTTTTTGCTTGTAATGAGAAGATAAATCTTGTCCCACTGGCAGATTTTCTACTTATTTCAAGTGAAAATGTACTTGACCTACATCGAAGGGTGGCGCTAATGAGTCTAATTTCTTAAAAGGAGCCTCATGCTGCTTTAATTTTAATTGTTAAATTTCTGGAAAAGAAAAAAGTCAAATCATACATGAGAGAAACTATTTAGTTTGTGTCAAAATATTTGTACTTGTATCAAACTGAAGATGCATAATGCAAACCTGACATTTACTTTTAGTTCAGTTTGTGGAAAATGTTTGGCCTGGCTTTCTCTTTAAAACTTAAACAGTTATAAAGCATTACAAACTGTAACAATAGGGCAAACGCACAGCATTGTTTTGTATTTTGTGTCTTTCATATAAAAGACAATTTTTTCTAGTCATATGTTCCTCATTCAATGTTGTTAAAAAAATACTGCTATAACCTTGTATCGTTATCGTGACCTCAATATCGTGTATCGTACCGTATCGTGAGATTAGTGTATCGTTACACCCCTACTCTAAACCCAACCTGAAGTTTGGTTCAAATGAGTTTCAGATCAACCTGGCTCGGTTCAGTCTGGTTCAGATCAGTGTTATTCAGCTCATTCTGGTTTAGATCAACCTGGTATAGATCAGTCTGGTTTATATTAGTCTATGACTACGTTTACATGCAGTCAAAATTTGGGTTATTGCTAATATTCCGGTTACTGAAACATTCAGAATATTCCGTTTACATGGTAATTAATCATTCAGGATATCTGGATCAAACCAGCGACGCGCGGAGAACGTGATGACGCAATTCCCCTCATTTCCGCTTCTTCTTCCTGTATCCAAATTCAAAACAAATGCTGCTTCACCCAACTTTTCTCTCACCTTCTTTTAAATCTTCTATCCCGGTACTTTCTACCGTCTACAAATGCAGAAATGTTCATATCCTTCATTACATTTATGAAGTGATTAGTCTCCTCCTGGTCTTGTGTTTCTCCGTGTTTATAAGAACGTCCTGGACTCAAAAGACCAGGATTCCTTGTGAACAGAGCATGTGCAGAAAACACATTCCTGTTCTGTTTGATGGAGATATTCCGTTTGGCGTTTACATGACCCAATAATCGGGTTTTAAAAGGAGTTCGGTTATTCAAAGGGGTTATTGGTGTTTACATGGCCGTACAAATTCGGGTTATTGCCAATATTCGGGTTTTAAAAGGGTTATTGATGCATGGAAACACAGTCTATGTTAGTCTGTACAGAGCAGCCTGGTTCTGATCAGTGTTATTCAGCCTGGTGTAGATCATTGTGCTTCAGTCTACTGTGATCACCTGTGACATCAGCGGCAGGTATTCTCTGTTGAAGGACTGTGATCTTGACGGCGTCTCCCTCTTCTTCTCGCGGAGCAGTGTGGCTTCCTGGTTCCTCCTCATCCTCTCCAGCTGCTCCTCCACACTCATCCTGGCTCTGCCGACCTCTCGCTCCACGAACCCGGTCTGGTCCACGGCGCTCCTGGGCCGGTCCTGCCCAAACAACACGCTCACACTTAATCCTCCTCTGAACCTGATACTCATCTACACACAGCTCCAACAGAAGGGCTGACACAGACGATGGGAAGATCCACAACGTTCCCAAGGAGCTCCACAGGGCTTGGTTCTTGGACCACTAGATTGTTAATCTATGCCACCACTTTTTTTTTGGTAAATTTTATTTATGCGATGCAAGTCAGAGACAATCAATGTATACAAATATACAGTGGTTTCCCTTTTTTTTTTTTTTTTTTTTTTTAGCATAAACATAAATGAACATCTCCCTCCCTATTTGTCTTATTTCTAGTTAAAATGTCTCATTTTTAGTCAAGAAATCTCATTACACTTAAAACAAGAGTCATTACCAGAAAAATAACTTATTTGACAATTTTCACCTGTTTCAAGTAAATTTTCACTTGAAATAAGTAGAAAAATCTGCCAGTGGAACAAGATTTATCTTCTCATTACAAGCAAAAAAATCTTGTTCCATGGCAGATTTTTCTACTTATTTCAAGTGAAAATCTACTTGAAACAGGTGAAAATTGTTGTGTTTTCCAGTGATGAGTCTTGTTTTAAGTGTAATGAAGGTTTTTGACTAAAAATGAGACATTTTAACTAGAAATAAGACAAATATTCTTGTTAAGATTTTGAGTTTTTGCAGTGTGCAAACAGAGATGGTGGCTTCTTACTTCTCAGTCATTGTAACAAAGTGGTTATGTTGGGTCAGGTCAGATCCAGCTCAGCAGAACCTCTGATTTCCTCCCCCGTTCCTGTGGGGCTTCAGCTCACCTCAGCTCTGTGTTGAGGCTGCAGATGCCACTTACCGATCTGCACTCGGGCTTCTTAGGCTTCCTCAGCGTGACGTAGGAGGCGATGGTGCAGGACTCCGGAGGATTCATGGGGGACTTGGTCCTTGGGGGGACGATGCCCACCGGGTAGGGAGGAACTGCCGAGGGAACAGCAGAACGCAGTCAATCCACAACCACAAACACGCTGCTGCCGGGGATCTGCCGGACCTGAACCACGGTCCAGAATCACACATGGACCCTGGATCATCATGACCTGCTCTGGTGTTCTCCATCCCCCCGACCAAGTGACTTACCTTTTAACTTATTTTTTTACATTTTTATCTTTTATTTGGAAAAGAAAATGGGTAGATTTGTTTATATTTATGTACAGAAATTGGCAGCTAATTATATGTGTATGTATGCATGTGTATATACATATGTATGTATGTATGTATGTATGTATGTATGTATATGTATATATATATGTGTATGTGTGTGAATATGTGTGTAAGTAGATATAGATATAGAGCAGATGGAGTTAATATAGAGATACTATCGTGTAAATAAGTATATTTATATAAATATTTATACAGGCATGTGTGTAAAACTATATAGAAATACTCAACTACCGGTATGTGTATGTATAGGTAAGTGTGTGAGTATAATTATAGTATAGTTAGTTATTATAAATACGTGTTAATAAATGATTAGTGAATGGGGGTAGGATTAAATAATTTTACACTTCTTCCTACTCCTTTTTGCACACGTAATTAAGTTAAGTGTTAAAGTATGAAATGCTTTGTTTTTTGTTTGCTTTGTTTTGTTTTTTTATCTTCTCTTTAATTGTTGTCTTTTACATGTACAAAAAAAAAAATAAAATCTAATCAAGCCTTGATTTCACAGATGCAGATTTACCTAGCATCAAAATCACTTCAAGTAAGTTAACATAACATTAACATTTTCTAGAACTTCTGATGTCAATTTGCCTCCTGGCTCTTCCCAGAATTTTCTTCGTAAAATATTTACATGGAACCAGGAAAGATTCTCATCTTAAATAGTACATACAGAAAATTACACACAAAGCAGAATGAGTAAAGATCGTACTGATTATATCAATGTATCATATTACAAAACACATTTTGATCCCACTCCTCATTTTTGTCAAGTTAGCAAAAGTCAGACCTAATAGGTTTTATGTTCTCAGTCCACTTAGACACATCTGGTAACATTTCTCCTTCTCGATTTTTAGAAAGGATGACAACTTTTCCATTCTATATATTTCATATATTATTCCTATCCATTCATCTATAGTGGGGGATTCAGGTTTTAACCACCTCCTTTTTTGCTCGCTGCAAGGAGTATCTGTAGCAGTTTCTTATCTTTGTTATTCCACCCCTCAAATTGGACGTCACCCGTATATAGAGAGTCAAACCGGTCAGGAATTTTGACTCCATTTTGACTTTTTGACTTCACAAACACATTGTTAATGTGTTTGTGAATTTCCCCCCAATAGGGTACAATAACCTTGCAATCCCAAAATACATGGAAGTGATTGGCTTCCTGAGTCCTACATTTTCTCCAGCAATCATTGCTGCTTCCCTGGTGTCGCTTTTGTAGAGGTGGAATAAAAAACCTTACAATCAGTGCGTTTACATGGGAAGTTTAATTCCTTCTTAATTCAGAATTAAAATTAAATCAGATTTAAAATGAGTAAAAATGACCATGTAAACACCTAATTCCGAATGAAAATGGCCATTCTGAATTAAACTTAATTCCGAAGTAAGTGGCTGGTTTATTCTGATTTTAAATCCAAATAGAATAATTCCAGATCATGTTTAGACTCACTCCTCTTTAAATTAATTCCGGTCTTTCTTTCTGCTCGTTCCCTCCCCCGTCTGTCTCCATGACGCTTATATTCCACGCTGGGCTGGTTTTCCAAACAAAGTTTCAAGATGCAGCAGCAGTAAACGCTGGTCAAGAGCAGAGAACATTTATTTAATAAATAGCTTGGAGGACCTGGAGATAATTAAAAGAACAGATGGAAACAGGAAACATCAAAATTGTGAGCTTTTCAAAGTTGTAGCGGCTAAGTTAGTTTTTCTTCCGGTAGACGTAACTTCCGGTCCCCCCCCTAACCAATCAGAACCTTCCCAACCCAGACCTTAAGAGGAATTGGAGAAAGACCATCAAACGTGTTTTCCCTGTGTAGCCCTGTGGGGATTTGAGATTAAAAAGGCATTAATTAGTGTTAAAAAGTCATTTATTAGAGTTATTTTCAAAATAAATAACCTTTGAGATTGGAAAGAGAGAAAAAAAGGTTAATGGTTACGTTATGTCAAATGTTTATTTGTGTTATAAAAAAAGTGCATTTAATATGTTTTTATGCCATGATTGTGAATGTTATTGAGGCATTTTGCTGATGTTGAAGGTACAGAAGTAAATGTATGTATTTTAGCCGGGTACGGATGTTGGTCGGGTTGAGAGAAAAGACGCGAAGAAGAGGGAGAAGGCTAGAGCCATATGAAATCCGTTTTATTTTTTGCCCAATTCCGTTTTATTTTTTCTCAAATTCCGTTTTTTCCATTTTAATATTTCTGAATTCTGTATTTTGCTTTTTATCGTCATTTTTACCATTAAAAAAAGTGTCTGGTAAGTGGAAATGAATAAATGTCCACAATTTAATAATATATAACAGTCCATTTAATGTTTAAAGTGCCTGAAATTAGTGAAATACTGTTCAATTACATTTTAAAGAGAAATAATAAATAATAAACACTCCACCTCAGAGTTTTGTTATAAAAATAACATAAAGTGCACAAATGAACAACAATAATGCATCAAACTATGCAACAATGCAGGCAGCAACTTAAATATTTAAGTTAAATATTAACACTGTATAGCAGGGGTATTCAACTTTAAGAGGTCCATTTAGAGAAAATTTACTCAAGCGAAGGTCCAGAACATCATAATATATATGTATGTGTATATA
This sequence comes from Cololabis saira, assembly GCF_033807715.1. Taxonomy (NCBI): domain Eukaryota; kingdom Metazoa; phylum Chordata; class Actinopteri; order Beloniformes; family Belonidae; genus Cololabis; species Cololabis saira. The sequence continues at coordinate 30,250,475 of NC_084609.1, forward strand.
TATATATATATATATATATATATATATATATATATATATATTCAAGTAGCCTCATAGTTGTATCAACATCTGCATCTGACTGTTATATTAAAAAAAGTACATATTTGCAACTTAACATGTGTAACTTTAATTACACATATTTTTCTCTCTTAAAAATAAAATAGATTTTATTTTATTTCAAATGCTATCTTATTTTATTTATTTACCAGCAGTTTGAATTTCCCCTTTTCTTTGTTAATTGTCTCAACACATTTTTATAATAAATTAATATAAACACATCTTAACAATTGAACAGTTTTGCAGTTTTTCTTTCTTCCCCTGTAATAATCTTTGCGGCCCACTAGATGGCGCTCGCGGCCCAAGTGTGGGCCGCGGCCCTATGGTTAAGAATCACTGCGTCGTTTCGTTCTCGGGCAGCGATCCTCCCTGCTTGCAGTGTTTCACTAGAAACGGTCGTAGCTTCTTAAGCTTGTTCAAAGGGATATCAGACTCGGCGCAAACAGCCACAAAGTCTTGCAGGGCTGGTGTGCTTTGAGAAGCACGTTGTTTTTCCTTGTTCCTTACATGGCTTTTGGAGGCTATGTGATCGTCGCACGTGTTTTTTCGAGTCCAGTCCACCGTATGTTGACAATATTTACAAAAAAGCTTGTTGCCTGATGCATAGAAGTCAGCGTACTGCTCTGCTCTGTATGTAGCACTTAGCGTGGAGTTCCGTAACTTTTTTGCAGACCCTAGAGGGGAGGGAGCCGCTCGCTTGGATGTCATTGTTTTTTGTGGAGCACTGTGGAAGTGGAAGTACACGCCCGTACCATTTTATTGTGAAAATCAGAGAGCTCTGTTTCCGCCCTAACACACAGCACAACTGCATGGAGGACGCTGGTCAGTTATCTTAACTCACATAAACACATTGAACATCCTGTTAAACCTTCAAATTAAAATGTAAAACCATTTGACGATCATGATGTAAACAGCAGCACGTGTGTGTTGTGTATATGCGCGTTCGCGTGCGTGGCTTAAGCTCGCTCCACCGTCTTCACTTGATTTCTAATGTTCCATTTTCTCCCGAAAACTGAATTTAAACCCAGATTAGGGCCAATTCTGTAATATTCCGCGTTTTATTCTAATTCCATTTTTATTGGTCATTTCCGCGATTCCGTCCGCGATTCCGTTAACACGGATTTCATATGGCTCTAGAGAAGGCGCAGGGAGGACGGGGCAGAGAGACGCAGGAGGGACGACATGAGAGCGGAGGAATGACGGTCGGCAGGAAACCAGGAAAACGTGGGCAGCTTTGGCTAAAAGTCTGTCGAGTTTTATGGTTTTTTCACCAGAGTCGAGCAGGAGTTGGGCCAGGACTCTGAAAAGACGTGTGGTGATGGTCGTGTGCGGTCCAGTGGCAAACTGAACCCGAGAACGACCATGCAGCAAAGCTAGAGGCTAGTCCAGCCGCACGTGGTTTCCCGGGACGTTGTGGAGGGCGCGGCCAGCTACCTGGGCGGCAAGGACCGGGAGAAAAGCGGGCGTGGAGCCGAGCAACGCGGGATTGGCAGTGGAGGTTCCTCATGGCGGGTCCTCTTCGCAACACCTCATCTCTCCTCCGGCCATCAGTCTGTGTGTGTGTGTGTGGATACGACACTCGGGGGGTAAGGTACCTTTTTTCTTTTGTCGCCATTTCATGGTGAAACAGCCATTTTGTTTTAGGCTTCAACGCACACGAGCTACATTTAGGCCTGCAACGTTGGGACAATTAATTGAGAGTGCTCAATTTAATTGGCACGTGTTTTATTTTTGAGTTTATGGAGACCCTTTAAAGTGGGATACATTATATTCTTTCATTTTGTGAACGAGCTGTTTTTGTTTTATCTGTTTGAAACCAAGTTTGAGTAAACAATTGATTTTTTGGTAAACTGGTTTGGTTATTGAACGTAACAGGTGGTATTTTTTAAGTTTATTACAAAAACCCATTTTTTTGGTTTGGAGGAAAAAAGAGCTCAGGTTAGCCACCTCTCACTTATAGGTTTTCACCCTAGAGAGGCGCTACACCTGTAAACCTCAATTCGGAATTACTATTTCCATGTAAACTTGGAGGAAAATAGTCGGAATAATCGGAATTATTTAATTCGGAATAATTAATTCCGAATTAAAATACCTCATGTAACTGTGGCCATTGTTTTTCCAACAGAATTCTCGTTATGTAGATGAGTTAATTGAATTCCATTGTACTTAACAAATTTTACTCCAGACTTCCTCTGTAAAAATTAAATTTCCCTCCTTCTTCCACTTGTATTTTCTGGTTTGGCCTGGACAATCTCCGTGACTTACCTTTGGAGACGTCTTTACTCTCAGCGGACGCCTCAGTCCTGTCCTTGTCCTCGTTGGTGGCCTCGTCCCCCTCCTCCTTCACCGTGGTCAGCTCAGGTTCACTCTTGTACAGCCGGTAGTCTGTATTCTGCAGCGAGGGCCAGGAACACCAGGTCAGAACACACACTCAGATGTTCAACACAGATGTTCAACACAGCTCCAGCAGCTTCCTCCAATCATTCTGCTCCAGTGTTTGGCAGAACTAGGGTTCTACCAAACACAGGAATAAAATATGGAGCAGATGTGAGAGGATGTCCGCTGAGTTGAACAGAAACATGTAGAGCTGCAGAGAAGATGAGAGGTAAATAAAAACGGTCTATGGATGGTACATCATGATAACTTGTGTGAGGCAACGGTGGAGGCGCTGGAAGTCTTTGTTGAAACGTTTCTAGGAGAATCCACAAGCACTGCACAGACACCAGGAATGTTCACCAGCTAAGCAAAGTGGTGCATGGAATAAAGCATCACGTGTTAAAAAAACAATGAAAACCAGTCATGGGTCAATATTCCAGAGCAGGAGCACGATGAAGACCAGGGACCAGGATGGAGCAGGACGTGCAGGAGGAGCCGTGGTGGGATGAAGCACATCTGAGCTGGACCGTGAAGATGGGGGATGGATGGATGGATGGATGGATGGATAAATGGATAGATGGATAGCTGGATAGATTAATAAATGGATAGATGGATAGCTGGATAGATGGATGGATTAATAAATGGATAGATGGCTAGATGGATAGATGCCTGGCTGAATGGATGAATAGATGGATGGCTGTTTAAAAGTATGAACAGATGGATGGTTGGGATGATAGATGGATGAATGCTTGGAAGTATGAATGCTTGGAAGTATGAATGGTTGTATGTATGTATGTATGTATGTATGTATGTATGTATGTATGTATGTATGTATGTATGTATGTATGTATGTATGTATGTATGTATGTATGTATGTATGTATGTATGTATGTATGTATGTATGTATGTATGTATGTATGGTTGGAAGTATGAACATATGGGTGGTTGGAAGTATAGATGGATGGATGGTTGGAACTATAGATGGTTGGAAGTATGGATGGATGGATGGATGGATGGATGGAAGGATGGTTGGGAGTATGAACAGATGGGTTGTTGGAAGTATGGATGGAAGTATAGATGGATGGTTAGAAGTATGAACAGATGGGTGGTTGGATGTATGAATAGATGGGTGGTTGGATGTATGAACAGATGGGTGGTTGGGAGTATGGATGGATGGATGTTGGATGCATGAATAGATTGATGGTTGGATGCATGAATAGATTGATGGTTGGATGCATGAATAGATTGATGGTTGGGAGTATGGATGGATGGATGTTGGAAGTATGAATAGATTGATGATTGGATGTATGAATAGATTGATGGTTGGATGTATGAATAGATTGATGGTTGGGAGTATGGATGGATGGATGTTGGAAGTATGAATAGATTGATGGTTGGATGTATGAATAGATTGATGGTTGGATGTATGAATAGATTGATGGTTGGGAGTATGGATGGATGGATGTTGGAAGTATGAATAGATTGATGATTGGATGTATGAATAGATTGATGGTTGGATGTATGAATAGATTGATGGTTGGGAGTATGGATGGATGGATGTTGGAAGTATGAATAGATTGATGGTTGGATGTATGAATAGATTGATGGTTGGGAGTATGGATGGATGGATGTATGAATAGATTGATGGTTGGGAGTATGGATGGATGTTGGAAGTATGAATAGATTGATGGTTGGGAGTATGGATGGATGGATGTATGAATAGATTGATGGTTGGGAGTATGGATGGATGCTGGAAGTATGAATAGATTGATGGTTGGGAGTATGAATACATTGGTGGTTGGATGTATGAACAGATTGGTGGTTGGATGTATGAACAGATTGATGGTTGGGAGTATGGATGGATGGATGGATGGTTGGATGTATGAATAGATTGATGGTTGGAAGTATGAATAGATTGATGGTTGGATGTATGAATAGATTGATGGTTGGAAGTATGAATAGATTGATGGTTGGAAGTATGAACAGATTGATGGTTGGAAGTATGAAGAGATTGATGGTTGGATGTATGAATAGATTGATGGTTGGATGTATGAATAGATTGATGGTTGGAAGTATGAATAGATTGATGGTTGGATGTATGAATAGATTGATGGTTGGATGTATGAATAGATTGATGGTTGGAAGTATGAACAGATTGATGGTTGGAAGTATGAAGAGATTGATGGTTGGCAGTATGAATAGATGGGTGGTTGAATGTATGGATGGATGGATGGTTGGGAGTATGGATGGATGGGTGGTTGAGAGTACGGATGGATGGATGGTTGGTTGGATGAATAGATTGATGGTTGGGAGTATGGATGGATGGATGGATGGTTGGAAGTATGAATAGATTGATGGTTGGATGTATGAATAAATTGATGGTTGGGAGTATGGATGGATGGGTGGTTGGGAGTACGGATGGATGGATGGTTGGTTGGATGAATAGATTGATGGTTGGAAGTATGAATAGATTGATGGTTGGATGTATGAACAGATTGATGGTTGGGAGTATGAACAGATTGATGGTTGGGAGTATGAATAGATTGATGGTTGGAAGTATTAATAGATTGATGGTTGGAAGTATGAATAGATTGATGGTTGGAAGTATGAATAGATTGATGGTTGGAAGTATGAATAGATTGATGGTTGGATGTATGAACAGATTGATGGTTGGGAGTATGGATGGATGGATGGATGGGAGTACGGATGGATGGATGGTTGGAAGTATGAATAGATTGATGGTTGGGAGTATGAACAGATTGATGGTTGGGAGTATGAATAGATTGATGGTTGGAAGTATGAATAGATTGATGGTTGGATGTATGAATAGATTGATGGTTGGAAGTATGAATAGATTGATGGTTGGAAGTATGAATAGATTGATGGTTGGAAGTATGAATAGATTGATGGTTGGAAGTATGAATAGTTGGGTGGTTGGAAGTATGAATAGATTGATGGTTGGGAGTATGAATAGATTGATGGTTGGAAGTATGGATGGATGGATGGTTGGAAGTATGGATGGATGGGTGGTTGGGAGTACGGATGGATGGATGGTTGGTTGGATGAATAGATTTATGGTTGGGAGTATGGATGGATGGACAGTGTGAAACCTTGGCGGTTCTTACACTATGGGCTCCGTTCCTGCGTTCCTTGCGTTCTTCAGGGCGGTGGGAGTGGGGGGTTCTGTTGTGGTGTGGGTGGTGGGGGGGGCGATCTGAGCAGTCATAGCTGTGGGGGAGGGGCGGGCGGGGGGGGAGGCTGTTGGTATTGGTGGGAGGGCTGAGGGGCAGCGCTGTTACTCCCTGTTAAAAGTTAAGACAGTTAACGGGTCATTCACAGACCTGAACCCACTGTTACATAAAACCCAGAACCAGAAAACCACCGAGGAGAAAAACACACGGAAGGACCTGAAATGACTCTTTAATTTACTTTGACTTCAATACACTGTCCATTTTGTCTAACAAACATGTTGGACGCTGATTGGAAACGCCAACACAAATTGACATATGGATTAATTAAAACAAAACGGTCCTGAGTGGGAGGCATGAAGAATCAAGAAGCAGAAGCCGTGACCAAGACAGGATCCATCCAAGTTCCACCATCAGGTTCTGTCTTGGTCCTGGAACACTAGGAAACGCTCTAAAACCTTGTCATGGTCCTGGAGGGGGCAACAGTTTATCCAGCAGGTCAGAGCCGGCCCAACGCATAAGGGAACTAAGCGGCTGCTTAGAGCCCCGTGACCACTAGGGGGCCCCCAAGAGTTAAAAATGTTTTTTTGCTTGTAATGAGATAAAGATAAATCTTGTTCCATTGGCAGAATTTTTCTACTTATTTCAAGTGAAAATCTACTTTAAACAGGTGAAAATTGTCAAATAAGTTATTTTTCTGGTAATGAGTCTTGTTTTAAGTGTAATGAGAGTTTTTGACTAAAAATGAGACATTTTAACTAGAAATAAGACAAATATTCTTGTTAAGATTTTGAGTTTTTGCAGTGTGTGATGACGTCATTAATGCACACTGGAATCGAAAAATGGAATCGCTTGAAAAATATGCAAACGATTCCAAGTAATTGAAACACTGGGAACCGGTTCTGAACAAGAACCGGTTCTGGATTCCCAGCCCTAGTGACAGAGGTGTTGTGGTTGGGAACACTGACGTACCTCGTCCTGGTTCTCACTGGACGGAGGTTTGGAACCAGGAACACCTGCAGAACACATGAGATGCCATTAACGCTCTGCTGCTTTATACAGGGAAAACTGAGCCTGATCTGTCTGATGGGGAAGCAGAGAAACTCACCGTTGTCTGAGCTGCGCTGGGGTCTGGTTTTCGACAGAGCCTCCATCACATCCTGGATCCTCCACAGCTCCTTCTGGATCTGGATGTGCCGCTGGCTCGGAGGTTCTGTCTGAAACCAAGACACAGATGCATGATTACAACCGTGGACCTGATACTGGTGAATACTGCTCCTTGGCCTTGACTTCGCAAACTCACTTCTGCTTGGAAGGGGGGAAAAATGATAGATAACAGGAGTGAGCGGATACCGGTGTCTGTAATGGTCCCGTAAAGCCAGGGCCGCCGCAAGGGGTGTGCGAACCGTGCGTTTTTTCCCTTATAAATATCAACAGTCACGTTCCATTACAGACCTAAATGTGTACTAGTCATTGCACATATCAATAAATATATGTGCAATGATGCACGTGTCTGTTGTTCAATACAACTGCGTCAGACCAAGCGCAGACACAAGCTGCTCTGATCCAGACGGGGAAGTTGGAACAAACTGTCACACAATGTTGAGAGAACGAGACAGATTCAGGAAATTTCCATCAGGGAATGAAAAAATAAAAAAAAAAATAAAGAAAATGGAAGAGTTTAATGCCTCTCTGAAAGGCTTGTTTGATAAATTTGTTACAAAAATCACCGATCCGACCGGGTCTCAAGCAGCCATGGGGCCCCGCGTCATGGCAAAACCAAATGATGATGAGGCGGGGGAAGGTATCCAGTATTTTGCTAATTGGAGAGTTAAAATTGCGCATAGACACCCGATACGACCCGAAAAACCCAAAAAATTTCGCGCGCGTGAGCGTAGCGAGCGCGCGAAGGCCCCCCCCCAGCCTTTTCGCACAGGGCCTCGCAAATCTCCCAGGCGGCTCTGCGTAAAGCCTTTATTGTCATATTGCATACAATGAAGGCAGGAGCGCTGCTCTGCTTGGTATTTACAAAGAAAAACAATAATAAAATACAAAGTACAGTAAAAGTTTAAAACATTTTGCACGTTTTGGTGGGTGGGGGGGCAGCCGAGCTCTCCATCCTGCTGCTGTGCACTCAGCGTCCCACCCTGATACAGTACCAGGATGCTCTGAAGAGGGACATGCTTTTAAAATCAGGCTCAAGACTCACCTTTTTAAATTGTCTTTTAGCTGATTCCTTTTAGTCTTTCTTGTATCCCCTTGTTTTAACTAGCAGTTCTTGTTGTTTTAACCCAGGTCTTATGCTCTTAAGGTTTTAAGTTGTTCTTATGTTTGTTTTGGCAGGTCTTGCTTTCTAGACCTACTTTTAGGATTTTATGTTAAACTTTTAAACTCTTTTAGTGTGTATTTTCACCTCATAGCCTATTTTATCCTGCTTTCTTGTAGCTTTTAGCTCCAGTGTTTCCTCATGGGGAGCCTCCATGCTGGGAGTGACTCTGGCCTGCAGGGGGGTCGTAATAATAATAATAATAATTAAAGCTGCAAGCAGCGATGAACGGGTCTATGTCAAACCATTCAAAAAATATGGCAGAAAACAGGAACTATCAAATATTGACCAATCAGAAGAAGGGGCGGGGCTAATTCAGGCCAATGAAGGTCAAGTACTCAAAACCGAGTCCGATGACACCACCCACGACTCTTTATGTCAAACCATTCAAAAGTTATGGCAGTTATCAAATACGGACCAATCAGATG